>NC_086450.1:369861717-370161717 GCF_028390025.1 Pseudophryne corroboree | reverse complement strand
TTTATATGGCATTACCACTGGACTTATATGGCAGTACCACTGGACTGGACTTATACGGCAGTACCACTGGACTTACTGTATATGGCTGTACCACTGGACTGGACTTATACGGCAGTACAACTGGACTTATACAGCAGTACCCCTAGACTTATATGGCAGTACCACTGGACTTATATGGCAGTACCACTGGACTTATATGGTTGCACCACTGGACTGGACTTATATGGCAGTACCACTGGACTTATATGGCAGTACCACTGGACTGGACTTATACGGCAGTACTACTGGACTTATACAACAGTACCACTGGACTTATATGGCTGTACCACTGGACTGGATTTATACGGCAGTACCACTGGACTTATACGGCAGTACCCCTAGACTTCTATGGCAGTACCACTGGACTTATACGGCAGTACCACTGGACTTATACGGCTGCACCACTGGACTGGACTTATAAGGCAGTACCACTGGACTTATACAGCAGTACTCCATGAATTATACTGCAGTACCCCTGGACTTATATGACAGTACTACTGGACTTATATGGCAGTACCACTGTACTGGAATTATACGGCAGTACCCCTGAACTTATACGGCAGTACCCCTGAACTTATATGGCAATACCCCTGAACTTATACAGCAGTACACCTGGACATATACGGCAGTACCACTAGACTTATATGGCAGCACCACTGGACTTATAGCAGCAAAGGACACCACCACTGGACTGATGCAGCACAACACAGCACCACTGTACTGGACATATACAGGAGTACCACTGGACTTATGGCAGCACAGTACACCACCACTGGATTTATGGCAGCACAGGACACCAGCACTGGACTGATACAGCACAGGACAGCACCACTGCACTGGACTGGACTTATACAGCAGCACTGGACTTATGGCAGCCCAGGACACCACCTCTGTGACTGGACTGATGCAGCACTGTCAGATTGTGTTTGGGCTGTGTCCCCGGAGGGGGCGCTAGTGGGTCAGTGGAGGTAGATGGGAGAAAACGAGGAGGCTGGATAACGTTCCTGCGCATGAGCGCAATGGTATTTTATTTGGCAGATGATATAACACAGAATGGTAGCAGAAACAATAATAACAGATGAATAAAGTCAATCACTCAGTATGATAACTGAAAGTCTATGGCAATGGATGACAGATGACTTGAGAAAATAATATCCGGTAATATATAAACAGAAGAACAAGTGTTTGTGAAATGGTTCTGGTTTGGAAACCAGTGCAGGTTTTAAAACAGGAAACTTAGGCAGCAAGGTGGAAATGGCAAACCTGAGCAGAGGCAGGAGTCTGACTTCACAGTGCAGGTGATGAGGCACTGGCAGCAGCAAGCTGTATCACAGGTGGAGGAATGAAACACACCTGGAGTCAGTCTTCAACTGCAGGCTGAAGCACACAAGGTGGTGATGAGTGTGAAGCCTTGTTTGCAGGTTGCAGGTATTGCTGGGCCTTGAAGTTCCACGGAGCTGTGCAGAGTAACCAGGAGTACAAGTTCTTAACCAGAGAACCAGGAACACAGGAGGAACAGGAACAGATCCTTTCACATGGGTCGCTGGAGTGACACAAAGTCCAGGATGCCTGCAGACTGATCCTGCAGTCTCTTATGTACCCCATGGTGCACAGGGATTGGATGAGTGAAGGAAAGTGGGTGCGGCCAAGCACCGGATTGGCCGCAGTATACTGGCTGTTTACAGACTGTCATGGCGGCGCCCACGCTGCGGCCTAGCAGGGACGCGGCGCGCTACATGCCCGCTGTCTCAGGAGTGTTCCCAGGCCCTTGATGATGTCCCATGGCAGGGGCATAGGTGACAGGTGACCGCAGGGAGCCAGGACGGAGTCCGCAGCGGCGGACGGATGTCAGCCTGGTAAGTCGATTCCTGACAGTACCCCCTCCTTTAGGGGTGGACACCGAACACCCACGTGGTTTGGAGGGATGAGTGCTGTGGAAGACACGGACCAACCTAGGAGCATGGACATCGGACGAATTCACCCAACTTCTCTCCTCTGGGCCATAACCGGACCAATCGACCAGGTACTGGAGACGTCCATACCGACAACGGGAGTCCAGAATTTTGTTGATCTCGAATTCCACGCCCCGCTGAGTTCGAACCTTGGGACCTACTGGAAGAGTATTCTGAAAGCGGTTTAGGACTAGAGGTCTGAGGAGAGAAATATGAAAAGCGTTAGGTATACGAAGGGAAGATGGTAACTTTAATTTATAGGCCACTGGGTTGATGACTCTTTCGACAGGGTAAGGACCAATGAAGCGTGGTGCAAACTTCATGGATGGGACCCTGAGACGGAGGTTACGGGTTGATAGCCAAACCTTGTCCCCAGGTTTCAAATGGGGAACCGCACGTCTCTTGCGGTCGGCAAAGACCTTGTACCGACTGGAGGCCTTTTTGAGGGAAACGTGAATTTTTCTCCAAATAGATGAAAACTGAGTCAGAGCAGTAGTGGCAGCAGGAACATCCATATGAGGGAGTTCTTGGAAATCAGGTACACGGGGATGTTGCCCATATACTGCAAAGAATGGTGTCGTTTCAGTGGCAGTATGGTATCGAAAGTTGTGGGCAAACTCGGCCCATGGGAGCAGATCGAACCAGTCATCCTGGGAAGATGAAACATATAATCTTAAAAAAGTCTCAAGTTCTTGATTGACCCTCTCTGTCTGCCCATTCGTCTGAGGATGGTATGAAGATGAAAACTTCAGTTTGACCTGCATGGCAGAACAGAGGGCCCTCCAAAACCTCGCTACAAACTGTACCCCCCGGTCAGATATTATTTCAGAGGGTAAACCATGTAAGCGGAAAATCTCCCGTAGGAAGATTTGGGCAAGTTTTGGGGCAGAAGGGAGACCCTGGAGAGGAACAAAATGAGCCATCTTGGTGAATCTGTCCACTACAACCCAAATGGTATTATGTCCTTGAGAAGGAGGAAGGTCGGTGATAAAATCCATGGACAGGTGTGACCAGGGACGACTAGGGATAGACAGTGGTTGTAACTGACCTGCTGGAGACTGACGAGGAGTCTTGTGCTGCACACATTTAGGACAGGATGCCACGAAATCCTGGATGTCCATTTTCATCTTTGGCCACCAATATGTAGCAGAAAGGAACTTGAAGGTCTTCAGGACCCCAGGATGACCAGTGAACTTGGATTGATGGGCCCAAGATAGCAACTTGGGACGGAGATCTGGGGAAACAAAAGTCTTACCAGGAGGAGGAGCTGGGGAGACTTGAGATGCAGCGAAAACCACGGGACTCAGGATGGAATGTGGCACTGAGTCAGATGTTCCTTCTTCAGATTCCATGGATCGGGATAACGCGTCGGCTTTCACATTCTGCGAACCTGGGCGGAAATGAAGCTTGAAATTAAAACGTGAGAAAAACATAGCCCACCTGGACTGGCGAGGGTTAAGGCACTGAGCTGCCTTTAAATATAGCAGGTTTTTATGATCCGTGTAGATATTAAACGGATGTTTGGCCCCTTCTAGGAGATATCTCCATTCCTCGAGAGCCAGCTTGATCGCCAGTAGTTCTTGATCTCCCACGGAGTAGTTAGCTTCTGCAGGAAGAAACTTTCGAGAATAAAATCCACAAGGGTGGACTTTCCCATCGGATCCCTTCTGGGAGAGAACAGCTCCAACCCCAACTGTAGAGGCATCTACCTCCAACTCGAATGGTCTGTTGACATCTGGCTGAGACAGCACTGGAGCAGACATAAAGGCTAGCTTGATCTTCTGGAAGGCTGCCAAGGCTTCTTCTGACCAGTTGGAATGGTCTGCCCCTTTCCGAGTCAGGTTGGTAATAGGAGCGATGAGAGTGGAGAATCCTCGAATAAATTTTCTATAGTAGTTGGCGAAACCCAGGAATCGCTGGATAGACTTGAGAGAGTTTGGAATGGACCAATTGGCAATAGCTTCCAATTTTGTCGGGTCCATCTGAAGATCCGATCCGGAAATTATATAACCCAGGAAGGGTATAGAGGGAACTTCAAAGGTGCATTTAGATAGTTTCCCGTAGAGCCGGTTCTCACGAAGACGTCGGAGAACTTCACAAACTTGTAGACGATGAGATGGAAGGTCTTGGGAGAAGATAAGGATATCATCTAAGTAAACAACGAGGTACTTATACAGGACATCACGAAAGATTTCGTTCACAAAGTGTTGGAACACTGCTGGAGCATTACTCAACCCAAATGGCATTACCAGGTATTCATAATGGCCATCTCGAGTGTTGAAAGCTGTCTTCCACTCGTCACCACTCCGGATTCTGATGAGATTATAGGCACCGCGGAGATCTAACTTGGTGAAGATGCGGGCTCCTTTAACTCTGTCAAATCATTCGGTAATGAGTGGTAATGGATAACTATTCTTGATAGTAATGTCATTGAGACCCCGATAGTCAATGCATGGACGCAGTCCTCCATCCTTCTTTTTAACAAAGAAGAAACCTGCACCAGCGGGAGATGATGACGGACGGATGAATCCCTTCTGAAGATTCTCTCTGATGTAATTACTCATCGCCTCAGTTTCAGGAACAGACAACGGGTAGGTGCGCCCCCTAGGTGGCTTCTTGCCAGGAAGGAGATCGATGGGACAATCCCATTCCCTATGGGGCGGCAGGATATCAGCAGCCTTTTCACAGAAGACGTCTGAGAAGTCTTGATAAGCTGCTGGGAGACTTGACTGTGTCTTTACTTCGGTAGACTTAATGGGACACACTTGGGCTAAGCAGGATTGATGACAATGTGAACCCCATGAGGTAAGCTGCAACGTTGACCAGTCAAACTGTGGATTATGTAGCTGGAGCCAGGGCATGCCCAAGACAATCTCCTGGGTGGCTTGAGGGATGACCAGGAACTTGATCAGTTCAGAATGGAGAAATCCAACTCCCAGAACCACTGGAACAGTTTGATGAGAAATGTTCCCCTTGGAGATTCGACTACCATCCACAGCAGTAATGTAAACTGGACAAGAAAGTTCACAGGTAGATAGGCAAAATTTATTTACCGCAGCTTGGGTGATAAAGTTTCCTGCAGCACCGCAGTCCACTAATGCTGACGCAGACTGGAGCCCAACTGGAGTCTCTAGCATCACTGGAAGGATGAGGTCTTGTTGAGAAGGAGCTTGACTGAAAGATCCTAACTTGACTCCTCCCTTACAAGTCAGGATCTGGCGTTTCCCGAACGCACCGTGCAGGAGTTAATCTGATGGCCCGCAGCAGCACAGTACAGGCAGAGTCTCTCACGTATTCTTCTTGCCCGCTCTTCAGGAGTTAGGCGGGACCTATTTATCTGCATAGGCTCGTCAGAAGAAGGAGACTGGAACTGTACAGAAGGTATGAACCTTGATCTGCGTGGCTCACTCCGAGCGCGCTCATTATTACGTTCGCGGATGCGAGAGTCCAACTTAATGCACAGGGAGATCAAATCAGACAGTTGAACAGGAATGTCACGGGTCGCCAGTTCATCCTTGATCCGATCCGAGAGTCCGTGCCAGAAAGCTGCTACCAGAGCTTGGTTGTTCCACTGAACCTCTGCAGCCAACGTCTGGAACTGGATGACATATTGTCCCATGCTTCGGGTACCTTGACGAAGTTGGATCAGGTCTGCCGAAGCTGATGTCGCACGACCAGGCTCGTCAAAGATCCGTCTGAAGGTTGACACGAAGTCTGTGTAGTTGTTAATCAGAGGGTCAGCACGTTCCCACAGAGGAGACACCCAACTCAGAGCAGATCCAGAGAGTAAGGAGATGATGTAGGCAACCTTGGATCTTGGCGTGGGGAAATTATGTGGCAATAACTCAAACTGTATTTCACATTGATTGAGAAACCCGCGACATAACTTAGGACTGCCATCATACTTGCTCGGCACGGGCAGATGCAGACGTGACACTGGAGCTGATGCAGCCGGCATAGAAGAACTCACAGCACTGGCAGGTGCTGGAGTAACAGGAACAGTAGGAGAGAGTACACTAGGCAGGAATTGCTGTAGTGTATCTAATCGGGAGGACATCCCTTGCAGGAATTGAAGCATCTGCTGCTGCGCAACCTCTTGACCATCCAGACGGGAGACCAGATTTTGCAAGGCCTCTGACCCCACACTCCGTCCACCATCCGAGTCCATCGATCCTGGACTTACTGTCAGATTGTGTTTGGGCTGTGTCCCCGGAGGGGGCGCTAGTGGGTCAGTGGAGGTAGATGGGAGAAAACGAGGAGGCTGGATAACGTTCCTGCGCATGAGCGCAATGGTATTTTATTTGGCAGATGATATAACACAGAATGGTAGCAGAAACAATAATAACAGATGAATAAAGTCAATCACTCAGTATGATAACTGAAAGTCTATGGCAATGGATGACAGATGACTTGAGAAAATAATATCCGGTAATATATAAACAGAAGAACAAGTGTTTGTGAAATGGTTCTGGTTTGGAAACCAGTGCAGGTTTTAAAACAGGAAACTTAGGCAGCAAGGTGGAAATGGCAAACCTGAGCAGAGGCAGGAGTCTGACTTCACAGTGCAGGTGATGAGGCACTGGCAGCAGCAAGCTGTATCACAGGTGGAGGAATGAAACACACCTGGAGTCAGTCTTCAACTGCAGGCTGAAGCACACAAGGTGGTGATGAGTGTGAAGCCTTGTTTGCAGGTTGCAGGTATTGCTGGGCCTTGAAGTTCCACGGAGCTGTGCAGAGTAACCAGGAGTACAAGTTCTTAACCAGAGAACCAGGAACACAGGAGGAACAGGAACAGATCCTTTCACATGGGTCGCTGGAGTGACACAAAGTCCAGGATGCCTGCAGACTGATCCTGCAGTCTCTTATGTACCCCATGGTGCACAGGGATTGGATGAGTGAAGGAAAGTGGGTGCGGCCAAGCACCGGATTGGCCGCAGTATACTGGCTGTTTACAGACTGTCATGGCGGCGCCCACGCTGCGGCCTAGCAGGGACGCGGCGCGCTACATGCCCGCTGTCTCAGGAGTGTTCCCAGGCCCTTGATGATGTCCCATGGCAGGGGCATAGGTGACAGGTGACCGCAGGGAGCCAGGACGGAGTCCGCAGCGGCGGACGGATGTCAGCCTGGTAAGTCGATTCCTGACAAGCACAAGACACCACCACTGGACTGATGCAGCACAACACAGCACCGGAATGACACAAAGAGCAGGTCACCATCCCAAACACCACTTTCCTGCACAGACACTGAGGAGGCACGTCCTCTCACTACACTCTCCAGGACTGGAGTAAAAATGGCGGCGACACGCGGCTCCTTATATGGAATCCAAACCCCGCGAGAATCCGACAGCGGGATGATGACATTTTGCCTTGTTCTGGTTTCAGAGTTTGGCAGAAAGTCCCGAGCCGGAATCGGATCCGGGCTTGGGACGTGATGTTCGGTAGGGTTCGGTTCTCAGGGAACCGATCCCGCTCATCCCTGAAAGAAAGCCATTGCGATGCCTGGGCAAAAGACCAAAAAAGCCACCTCTTGGCAGTGGGATTATTTATTATTCCAATCCTGACAACACAGCACCACTGCACTGGACTTGACTTATACAGCAACACTATATTTATGGCAGCACAGGACACCACCTCTGTGACTGGACTGATGCAGCACAAGACACCACCACTGGACTGATGCAGCACAACACAGCACTGGAATGACACAAAGAGCAGGTCACCACCTCACACGCAACACCACTTTGCCGCACAGACAGTGAGGAGACAAGTCCTCTCACTACAGTCTCCAGGTCTGGAGTGAAAATGGCGGCGACGCGCGGTTCCTTATATTGAATCCAAACCCTGCAAGAATCCGACAGCGGGATGATGACGTTCTGTCTCGTTCTGGTTTCAGAGTCTGGTGGTAAGTCCCGAACCGGACATGGATCCTGGCTCAAGACGTGATGTTCGGTAGGGTTCGGTTCTCAGGGAACCGAACCTGCTCATCCCTAAAAGAAAGCCATTGCGATGCCTGGGCATAAACTCTTGGCTGTGGGATTATTTTTAACCCAATCCTGACAATGTGAAAGCATCTGCTCCATTTGTGAGGCCAAGGTTAGTAGAGATAGGAAGGTTAGCCATCTAGGCACCTCCTCCATGTTACTTCATTTGCGGCAAAGACATAAAATTTATTGTACACGATTATAATGTCATTAACAAATCATCATCAACATCCTCAGAGTCATTATTTATCGGAGGTAGTCCTTCTAAAAAAAATTGTTTTGTGGAGGACCAAGCAAACCAAACATTTCAGCCACAAGTGACAGTCCCTGTCGCTGAAATGATTGGTTTGTTAAACTGTGCATGTCCTGTTTAATATATACAACATAAGGGTGGGTGGGAGGGCGCAAGGACAATTCCATCTTGCACCTCTTTTCTTTGCATTATGTGTTGTTTGGAGCATTGCTCACTGTGACGACAAATATTTGTATAGTTTATTAAACTGACACCCTGTCTGCCACTGCAGTGCCATTGTGTTTCCTAGATGTAAAGAGATTAGGTATCTGCACACTCAATATTGTAGAGTATTTAGGGTGTATGAACTCATTAACATTAGAGATGAGCGGGTTCGGTTTCTCTGAAACCGAACCCGCACGAACTTCATGTTTTTTTCACGGGTCCGAGCAGACTCGGATCCTCCCGCCTTGCTCGGTTAACCCGAGCGCGCCCGAACGTCATCATGACGCTGTCGGATTCTCGCGAGACTCGGATTCTATATAAGGAGCCGCGCGTCGCCGCCATTTTCACACGTGCATTGAGATTGATAGGGAGAGGACGTGGCTGGCGTCCTCTCCATTAGAAATTAGATTAGAAGAGAGAGAGAGATTGTGCAGAGTCAGACAGAGTTTACCACAGTGACCAGTGCAGTTGTTGTTAGTTAACTTTTATTTATTTTAATATATATCCGTTCTCTGCTATATCCGTTCTCTGCCTGAAAAAAAACGATACACAGCAGCAGCCAGTCACACAGTGTGACTCAGTCTGTGTGCACTCAGCTCAGCCCAGTGTGCTGCACATCAATGTATAAAAGGCAAAGCTTATAATAATTGTGGGGGAGACTGGGGAGCACTGCAGGTTGTTATAGCAGGAGCCCCCAGGAGTACATAATATTATATTAATTTAAAATTAAACAGTGCACACTTTTGCTGCAGGAGTGCCACTGCCAGTGTGACTAGTGGTGACCAGTGCCTGACCACCAGTATAGTAGTATATTCATTGTTGTATGTATTGTATACTATCTCTTTATCAACCAGTCTATATTAGCAGCAGACACAGTACAGTGCGGTAGTTCACGGCTGTGGCTACCTCTGTGTCGGCAGTCGGAACTCGGCAGGCAGTCCGTCCATCCATAATTGTATTACAATATATACCACCTAACCGTGGTATTTTTTTTTCTTTCTTTATACCGTCATAGTGTCATACTAGTTGTTACGAGTATACTACTATCTCTTTATCAACCAGTGTACAGTGCGGTAGTTCACGGCTGTGGCTACCTCTGTGTCGGCAGTCGGCAGGCAGTCCGTCCATCCATAATTGTATTATTATTATAATATATACCACCTAACCGTGGTTTTTTTTCCATTCTTTATACCGTCGTCATAGTGTCATACTAGTTGTTACGAGTATACTACTATCTCTTTATCAACCAGTGTACAGTGCGGTAGTTCACGGCTGTGGCTACCTCTGTGTCGGCAGTCGGCAGGCAGTCCGTCCATCCATAATTGTATTATTATTATAATATATACCACCTAACCGTGTTTTTTTTTCCATTCTTTATACCGTCGTCATAGTGTCATACTAGTTGTTACGAGTATACTACTATCTCTTTATCAACCAGTGTACAGTGCGGTAGTTCACGGCTGTGGCTACCTCTGTGTCGGCAGTCGGCAGGCAGTCCGTCCATCCATAATTGTATTATTATTATAATATATACCACCTAACCGTGGGTTTTTTTCCATTCTTTATACCGTCGTCATAGTGTCATACTAGTTGTTACGAGTATACTACTATCTCTTTATCAACCAGTGTACAGTGCGGTAGTTCACGGCTGTGGCTACCTCTGTGTCGGCAGTCGGCAGGCAGTCCGTCCATCCATAATTGTATTATTATTATAATATATACCACCTAACCGTGGTTTTTTTTCCATTCTTTATACCGTCGTCATAGTGTCATACTAGTTGTTACGAGTATACTACTATCTCTTTATCAACCAGTGTACAGTGCGGTAGTTCACGGCTGTGGCTACCTCTGTGTCGGCAGTCGGCAGGCAGTCCGTCCATCCATAATTGTATTATTATTATAATATATACCACCTAACCGTGGTTTTTTTTCCATTCTTTATACCGTCGTCATAGTGTCATACTAGTTGTTACGAGTATACTACTATCTCTTTATCAACCAGTGTACAGTGCGGTAGTTCACGGCTGTGGCTACCTCTGTGTCGGCAGTCGGCAGGCAGTCCTTCCATCCATAATTGTATTATTATTATAATATATACCACCTAACCGTGGTTTTTTTTCCATTCTTTATACCGTCGTCATAGTGTCATACTAGTTGTTACGAGTATACTACTATCTCTTTATCAACCAGTGTACAGTGCGGTAGTTCACGGCTGTGGCTACCTCTGTGTCGGCAGTCGGCAGGCAGTCCGTCCATCCATAATTGTATTATTATTATAATATATACCACCTAACCGTGGTTTTTTTATACCACCTAACCGTGGCAGTCCGTCCATAATTGTATACTAGTAAACTATCCAATCCATCCATCTCCATTGTTTACCTGAGGTGCCTTTTAGTTCTGCCTATAAAATATGGAGAACAAAAAAGTTGAGGTTCCAAAATTAGGGAAAGATCAAGATCCACTTCCACCTCGTGCTGAAGCTGCTGCCACTAGTCATGGCCGAGACGATGAAATGCCAGCAACGTCGTCTGCCAAGGCCGATGCCCAATGTCATAGTACAGAGCATGTCAAATCCAAAACACCAAATATCAGAAAAAAAAGGACTCCAAAACCTAAAATAAAATTGTCGGAGGAGAAGCGTAAACTTGCCAATATGCCATTTACCACACGGAGTGGCAAGGAACGGCTGAGGCCCTGGCCTATGTTCATGGCTAGTGGTTCAGCTTCACATGAGGATGGAAGCACTCAGCCTCTCGCTAGAAAACTGAAAAGACTCAAGCTGGCAAAAGCACCGCAAAGAACTGTGCGTTCTTTGAAATCCCAAATCCACAAGGAGAGTCCAATTGTGTCGTTTGCGATGCCTGACCTTCCCAACACTGGACGTGAAGAGCATGCGCCTTCCACTATTTGCATGCCCCCTGCAAGTGCTGGAAGGAGCACCCGCAGTCCAGTTCCTGATAGTCAGATTGAAGATGTCAGTGTTGAAGTACACCAGGATGAGGAGGATATGGGTGTTGCTGGCGCTGGGGAGGAAATTGACCAGGAGGATTCTGATGGTGAGGTGGTTTGTTTAAGTCAGGCACCCGGGGAGACACCTGTTGTCCGTGGGAGGAATATGGCCGTTGACATGCCAGGTGAAAATACCAAAAAAATCAGCTCTTCGGTGTGGAGGTATTTCACCAGAAATGCGGACAACAGGTGTCAAGCCGTGTGTTCCCTTTGTCAAGCTGTAATAAGTAGGGGTAAGGACGTTAACCACCTCGGAACATCCTCCCTTATACGTCACCTGCAGCGCATTCATAATAAGTCAGTGACAAGTTCAAAAACTTTGGGTGACAGCGGAAGCAGTCCACTGACCAGTAAATCCCTTCCTCTTGTAACCAAGCTCACGCAAACCACCCCACCAACTCCCTCAGTGTCAATTTCCTCCTTCCCCAGGAATGCCAATAGTCCTGCAGGCCATGTCACTGGCAAGTCTGACGAGTCCTTTCCTGCCTGGGATTCCTCCGATGCATCCTTGCGTGTAACGCCTACTGCTGCTGGCGCTGCTGTTGTTGCCGCTGGGAGTCGATGGTCATCCCAGAGGGGAAGTCGTAAGCCCACTTGTACTACTTCCAGTAAGCAATTGACTGTTCAACAGTCCTTTGCGAGGAAGATGAAATATCACAGCAGTCATCCTACTGCAAAGCGGATAACTGAGTCCTTGACAACTATGTTGGTGTTAGACGTGCGTCCGGTATCCGCCGTTAGTTCACAGGGAACTAGACAATTTATTGAGGCAGTGTGCCCCCGTTACCAAATACCATCTAGGTTCCACTTCTCTAGGCAGGCGATACCGAGAATGTACACGGACGTCAGAAAAAGACTCACCAGTGTCCTAAAAAATGCAGTTGTACCCAATGTCCACTTAACCACGGACATGTGGACAAGTGGAGCAGGGCAGGGTCAGGACTATATGACTGTGACAGCCCACTGGGTAGATGTATGGACTCCCGCCGCAAGAACAGCAGCGGCGGCACCAGTAGCAGCATCTCGCAAACGCCAACTCTTTCCTAGGCAGGCTACGCTTTGTATCACCGCTTTCCAGAATACGCACACAGCTGAAAACCTCTTACGGCAACTGAGGAAGATCATCGCGGAATGGCTTACCCCAATTGGACTCTCCTGTGGATTTGTGGCATCGGACAACGCCAGCAATATTGTGTGTGCATTAAATATGGGCAAATTCCAGCACGTCCCATGTTTTGCACATACCTTGAATTTGGTGGTGCAGAATTTTTTAAAAAACGACAGGGGCGTGCAAGAGATGCTGTCGGTGGCCAGAAAAATTGCGGGACACTTTCGGCGTACAGGCACCACGTACATAAGACTGGAGCACCACCAAAAACTACTGAACCTGCCCTGCCATCATCTGAAGCAAGAAGTGGTAACGAGGTGGAATTCAACCCTCTATATGCTTCAGAGGTTGGAGGAGCAGCAAAAGGCCATTCAAGCCTATACAATTGAGCACGATATAGGAGATGGAATGCACCTGTCTCAAGTGCAGTGGAGAATGATTTCAACGTTGTGCAAGGTTCTGATGCCCTTTGAACTTGCCACACGTGAAGTCAGTTCAGACACTGCCAGCCTGAGTCAGGTCATTCCCCTCATCAGGCTTTTGCAGAAGAAGCTGGAGGCATTGAAGAAGGAGCTAACACGGAGCGATTCCGCTAGGCATGTGGGACTTGTGGATGCAGCCCTTAATTCGCTTAACAAGGATTCACGGGTGGTCAATCTGTTGAAATCAGAGCACTACATTTTGGCCACCGTGCTCGATCCTAGATTTAAAGCCTACCTTGGATCTCTCTTTCCGGCAGACACAGGTCTGCTGGGGTTGAAAGACCTGCTGGTGACAAAATTGTCAAGTCAAGCGGAACGCGACCTGTCAACATCTCCTCCTTCACATTCTCCCGCAACTGGGGGTGCGAGGAAAAGGCTCAGAATTCCGAGCCCACCCGCTGGCGGTGATGCAGGGCAGTCTGGAGCGACTGCTGATGCTGACATCTGGTCCGGACTGAAGGACCTGACAACGATTACGGACATGTCGTCTACTGTCACTGCATATGATTCTATCAACATTGATAGAATGGTGGAGGATTATATGAGTGACCGCATCCAAGTAGGCACGTCACACAGTCCGTACTTATACTGGCAGGAAAAAGAGGCAATTTGGAGGCCCTTGCACAAACTGGCTTTATTCTACCTAAGTTGCCCTCCCACAAGTGTGTACTCCGAAAGAGTGTTTAGTGCCGCCGCTCACCTTGTCAGCAATCGGCGTACGAGGTTACATCCAGAAAATGTGGAGAAGATGATGTTCATTAAAATGAATTATAATCAATTCCTCCGCGGAGACATTGACCAGCAGCAATTGCCTCCACAAAGTACACAGGGAGCTGAGATGGTGGATTCCAGTGGGGACGAATTGATAATCTGTGAGGAGGGGAATGTACACGGTGATATATCGGAGGGTGAAGATGAGGTGGACATCTTGCCTCTGTAGAGCCAGTTTGTGCAAGGAGAGATTAATTGCTTCTTTTTTGGGGGGGGTCCAAACCAACCCGTCATATCAGTCACAGTCGTGTGGCAGACCCTGTCACTGAAATGATGGGTTGGTTAAAGTGTGCATGTCCTGTTTTGTTTATACAACATAAGGGTGGGTGGGAGGGCCCAAGGATAATTCCATCTTGCACCTCTTTTTTCTTTTCTTTTTCTTTGCATCATGTGCTGATTGGGGAGGGTTTTTTGGAAGGGACATCCTGCGTGACACTGCAGTGCCACTCCTAGATGGGCCCGGTGTTTGTGTCGGCCACTAGGGTCGCTAATCTTACTCACACAGCTACCTCATTGCGCCTCTTTTTTTCTTTGCGTCATGTGCTGTTTGGGGAGGGTTTTTTGGAAGGGACATCCTGCGTGACACTGCAGTGCCACTCCTAGATGTGCCCGGTGTTTGTGTCGGCCACTAGGGTCGCTAATCTTACTCACACAGTCAGCTACCTCATTGCGCCTCTTTTTTTCTTTGCGTCATGTGCTGTTTGGGGAGGGTTTTTTGGAAGGGCCATCCTGCGTGACACTGCAGTGCCACTCCTAGATGGGCCCGGTGTTTGTGTCGGCCACTAGGGTCGCTAATCTTACTCACACAGCTACCTCATTGCGCCTCTTTTTTTCTTTGCGTCATGTGCTGTTTGGGGAGGGTTTTTTGGAAGGGCCATCCTGCGTGACACTGCAGTGCCACTCCTAGATGGGCCCGGTGTTTGTGTCGGCCACTAGGGTCGCTAATCTTACTCACACAGCTACCTCATTGCGCCTCTTTTTTTCTTTGCGTCATGTGCTGTTTGGGGAGGGTTTTTTGGAAGGGACATCCTGCGTGACACTGCAGTGCCACTCCTAGATTGGCCCGGTGTTTGTGTCGGCCACTAGGGTCGCTTATCTTACTCACACAGCGACCTCGGTGCAAATTTTAGGACTAAAAATAATATTGTGAGGTGTGATGTGTTCAGAATAGGCTGAAAATGAGTGTAAATTATGTTTTTTGAGGTTAATAATACTTTGGGATCAAAATTACCCCCAAATTCTATGATTTAAGCTGTTTTTTAGGGTTTTTTGAAAAAAACACCCGAATCCAAAACACACCCGAATCCGACAAAAATAATTCGGTGAGGTTTTGCCAAAACGCGTTCGAACCCAAAACACGGCCGCGGAACCGAACCCAAAACCAAAACACAAAACCCGAAAAATTTCAGGCGCTCATCTCTAATTAACATACACCTACTTGTTAGGCCCCTCTTAATATCAAAAATTATTTATTATCAATAAAGGGGGTTTATAAAGTTTATTAACAATACAGAAATACAGAAATAAACAAAAAAGTTTATTAACAACACAGATTCCTTCTTTCTATAATTTGTCAATTGTTTCCTAGATGTGCCTTTTTGGAAGTTTAAGTGTCACATGTTTGTGCCGCCCACTGCTGTCACTTAGCTTAGTCATCCAGCTACCTCGGTACAACCTTTTGGCCTAAACTGGATGAAAACAATACTGTTAGCTGAGAGGTGGGCAAAATTGACTGGAAATGAGTGGAAATTAATATTATTGAGGTTAATAATACTGTAGCAAGAAAAACAGGCCCAAATTGTGTGATTTTAGCTGTTTTCATGATTTTAAAAAAATACTGGTCCACAACACGAAGAAGATACAGATCCAAAACAAGAACATAAAACCCGAGATTTGGGCCAGCGCACATCCCTATCAAAAACACAATTGTTCTTTAAAAATGTCAATACCTTACCCTACTTATGTAGTTGAGGTTCAATTCACAAGATCGAAAAAGTAATGTACACATTATTACTAGAGATGTGCGGCGTCCACTTTCGTGTTTTGGTTTTGGCTTGGTTTTGCCAAAACCACCCTTTCGTGTTTTGGTTTTGGTTTTGGATCTGGATGATTTTTGGAAAAAAAACATTAAAACAGCTAAAATCACAGACTTTGGAGGTAATTTTGCTCCTACGGTATTATTAACCTCAATAACAATCATTTCCACTCATTTCCAGTCATAGGCGTGCGCAGCACATTTTATTAGGGGGTGCACAGTCTTAGGGTGTGTCTAGCACCGCCTTTTGAGCGTGTCTAGCACCATCTATTGACGGTCAACGCAATATAAAATATCCACCCTTAGACCAATCCTAATAAAGCAGATACATTGTCAGATGTTGTGGTGTGCACCAAACAAACACCCCTGATGGCACTCACTGCAATTACACTGCTCCTCCTCAGCCTGGTCTGGCTCCCCCTCTCTTTCCCCTGCAACCTGCAGCAGCTTACTTACAAGTCAGTCACTCACTGACACAGTCGCAGACTAGTACTCCTGCTGCTGGAAAAACGAGTGACGTGTCTATGTTGCTGCCAACCGCCTGCCAGTTTTGAATTTGTCTTCCTAAGAGGAACGCTGGCTGCATGCTGATCCTTACCAGTGGCTGGCGTTGGCATAACACAGAAGGAGAGAGGTGGGGGGGTGGCAGGTGGGCGTGCGAGCAGCATGATGTAATCACATCACGCTGTTTTTGTACATGGAGGTGGAGCCGGAAGTTTGAAAGCCGGTGGCAGTGGCACCCTTGATTAACCCAGGCATCTGGTCAGTAATGCAATCCTGACAGGGTGCACCGCAGAGGGGAGAGTAATCAGTCTGCTCGGCGATCGCTGCATCAGGCATGTGAGATTGGGGTGCCAGATATTAGGGGGTGCCTGTGCGCACCAGGCACCCCCCCTGCGCACACCTATGTTTCCAGTCTATTCTGAACACCTCACAATATTGTTTTTAGGCCTAAAAGTTTCACCGAGGTGGCTGTATGACTAAGCTAAGCGACACAAGTGTACGGCACAAACACCTGGCCCATCTAGGAGTGGCACTGCAGTTGCAGACAAGATGGCACTATTCAAAAACTAGTCCCCAAACAGCACATGATGCAAAGAAGAAAAAGAGGTGCAATTAGGTAGCTGGATGGCCAAGCTAAGCGAAACAAGTGTGCGGCACAAACACCTGGCCCATCTAGGAGTGACACTGCAGTGGCAGACAGGATGGCAGATCTAAAAATAGGCCCCAAACAGCACATGATGCAAAGAAGAAAAAGAGGTGCAATGAGGTAGTTGTATGACTAAGCTAAGTGGCACAAGTGTGTGGCGGCACAAACGCCTGGCTCATGTAGCAGTGGCAGACAGGATGGCACTTAAAAAACTAGTCCCCAAACAGCATATGATGCAAATGAAGTAAAGGAGGTGCAATGACGTAGCTGTATGACTAAGCTAAGTGACACAAGTGTGCATCACAAACACCTGGCCCATCTAGGAGTGGCACTGCAGTGGCAGACAGGATGGCACTTAAAAAACTAGTCCCCAAACAGCACATCATGCAAAGAAGTAAAAGAGATGCAATGAGGTAGCTGTATGACTAAGCTAAGCGACACAAGGGTGCGGCACAAACACCTGGCCCATCTAGGGTTGGCACTGCAGTCCGACTGCACTAATGGCGGATACCGGACGCACGTTTTAATACCAACATAGCTGTCAAGGCCTCAGTTATCCGCTTTGCAGCAGGATGACTGCTGTCATATTTCATCTTCCTCGCAAAGGACTGTTGGACAGTCATTTGCTTAGTTGAAGAAGTAGAAGTGGTCTTCCGACTTCCTCTCTGGGATGACGATCGACTCCCAGCAGCAACAACAGCAGCGGCAGCCAGGGCCGTAACTAGGTATGTGCGCTGTGTGCCTTGCACACAGCGCAGAATGACCTGGGGTGCACCCAGCTGCCAGCACAATCTGCATTCCACAGGTGGATGGCTGTCAGCTTCGCCTCCCCTCCCTTCCAAGCCAGAGCTTTCAGTGGCAGTGCAGATGCGGGAAGCTGCCGCCGGATGCCCGAACCCCCCCCCCCCCCCCCCAGATGCGGGAAGCTGTGCCGGGTGCCCGAACCCCCCCCAGATGCGGGAAGCTGCCGCCGGGCGCCAGAACCCCCCCTCTCAGAGTAACCCTTAGCTGCGATCATCTCCGCCCACTCTCCCTCCCAAGCTGTTGAATACAGAGCAGCAGCGTGGGAAGCCACAAGTAATGCCCGCACCCTCTGTCTCATGGTAACACAGCCGCATAAGCCAGTGGTGTAACTAGGGGTCCACAGCCACTGCACTCGCTTGGGGGAGCGCAGGGCGGCGGGGCGCCCTAGCCGCCACTGATCTCTGCTGTGAAGGAGGGACACGGAGGGCATAGCGCGCGCCTCTCCTGTGTCCCTCCTGCGTCTCCGGCGTGTCTATTAAATGAAGTGCCCGTTCGTGACCTCTGATTGGCTCACGAACCGGCACTTCATTTAACAGACACAGGAGAGGCGCGCGCTGTGCCCTCCGTGTCCCTCCTTCACAAAACAGCGGGGGAGCAGGGGTGAGTTGTACCTGGCACTGGGGGAGCATATTTGGCACTGGGGGAGGGGGAGCATATTT
The DNA here is from genome assembly GCF_028390025.1 of Pseudophryne corroboree. NCBI lineage: Eukaryota > Metazoa > Chordata > Amphibia > Anura > Myobatrachidae > Pseudophryne > Pseudophryne corroboree. The sequence goes on along the minus strand of NC_086450.1, from coordinate 370,143,268 downwards.
GGCACTTGGGGGAGCATATTTGGCACTGGGGGGGCATATTTGGCATTGGTGGCATGTGTGTACCTGGCTCTGTGGGGGAATATCTAGCACTGGGGGCACAGCCCTAGCACCAAGCATTACCCCCTAGCAACGAGCATGACACCCAGTGTATGAAACCCCAGGCAACGAGCGTGACACCCAGTGCATGAAACCCCTGGCAACGAGCATGACACCCTGAGTATGAAAACCCCTGGCACCGTGCATAGAACCAAGAGCATGAAACCCCTGGCAACGAGCAGGTAATTTAAAAGTAATTAGAAGCCTTACTGTAGGACTTAATGTATAATGGGCATTGCGGTGTGTGGCATAATGTATCATGGACATTGCGGTGTGTGTCATAATGTGTCACAGGCATTACGGTGTGTGGCATACTATATCACGGGCATTGTGGTATGTGGTATAATGTCTCAGGGACATTGCAGTGTGGCATAATGTATAACGGGCATTGCGGTGTGTGGCATAGGGTATAACAGGCATTGCGGTATGTGTCACAGGCATTACGGTGTGTGGTATACTATATCACGGGCATTGTGGTATGTGGTATAATGTCTCAGGGTCATTGCGGTGTGTGTCATAATGTGTCACAGGCATTGTATGTGCTATAATGTATCAGGGGCATTGCAGTGTGTGGCATAATGTATCCCGGACATTGCAGTGTGTGGCATAATGTATCACTAACATTGTGGTGTGTGTCATAATTTGTCACATGCATTGTATGTGCTATAATGTATCAGGGGTATTGCAGTGTGTAGCATAATGTATAACGGGCATTGCGATTCCTGTCATAATGCATCACAAGCATTACGGTGTGTGGCATAATGTGTCGGGGGTATTATGGTGTGTGGCATATTGTGTCATGTGCATTATTGCGTGTGGCATAATGTCTAAGGGCCATTGCAGTATGTGGCATAATGTATACTGGGCATTACTATAAAGAGGAATAATGACAAATAATGTAGGAGGCATGAATCAGGATTATTTTTCTTTCCTGTGGTGGCCAACATCTGGGCGTGCAGGTTGCTAAACTGGGGTACAAGGTAGTCTTTTCCTGCAATACCACGCCCATTTATGCAAAGCCACACCCATTCCAACAAAGCCACGCCCTTTTTTGTGGCGCGCGCAGATTCATCGCTTTACTGGTGCCAATTATGAAGAAGGGGGGGGGGGCACCAGGGAATTTTTTGGCTTGGGGGAGAAAAATTTCTAGTTACGCCACTGACACGAGCATTATTGCTCGACACCCCCACCCACAGGAGCTCACAGCAGCGCCGTGTGAATCCCTCTGTGTGCACTGTGCAGCAGACTGATGATCTGTGCTGCAGACAGTGCAATGGAAGTTGAGATCCGCCTCCTCCCCCCGGATCCTGCAGTCTAGTTATATCTAGAAGTTATATCGGGGGAGACACTCAGTTCAGGACATAGTGTAAGGTAACATCAGCATAAACATGAGAGAGGGAGCAAGGTGGGCAGGCAGAGGGGCAAATGCACGATATTTAGGGGGGGAGGGTTATATATACACTGTAATGTGTAAATGGGGGTCTCTGTCTGCCATAATGTTTAAAACAGGGCTCTACCTGTCGGACTGTCTATATAAAAGGAGACTCTACCTGCCATACTGTGTATGTTAAAGGGGACTCTATCTGCCATCCTGTATAAAAGGGGACTCTACCTGGCGTAATGTATAAAAGGGGACTCGACCTGGCATACTGTGTAAAAGGGGACTCTATCTGGCGTACTGTGTAAAAGGGGACTCTACCTGGCGTAATGTGTGACAGGGGCTCTACATGGCGTAATGTGTGACAGAGGCTCTACCTGGTGTAATGTGTGTAAGTAGCACTACTGTACGGCGTAATTTAAATAATGGAGACTACTGTGCAGCGTAACATGAATTGGTATTATTGTGTGGCCTCCCTCTTTCCCATGAAGCCACACCCCTATATATTTGGCACTGGTCCTGTTTTATATATGGGGGGGGGCGCCGGTGCTGTTTCTTGCACACAGCGCTAAAATGTGTAGTTACGGCACTGGCGGCAGCAGCAGCAGTAGTAGGAGAAAGTGGTTCTTGATCTTTCCCTATTTTATCCTCCAAATTTTTGTTCTCCATTATTTTTCTGGAGTTATATAACAAAATGTAGCACAGGAGAGTGTACCTTTACACCACACAGGGTAAACCCTGTAAAAATTATTTGGATTAGATATTAATAACCACTTTATTTTGAGTAAATAATATACAGCACAGGACAGCACCACTAAACTTATATGGCAGCACCACTGGACTGGACTTATACAGCAGTGTCACTGGACTTATACGGCAGTACCACTGGACATATACGGCAGTATCACTGGACTGGATTTATACGGCAGCACCACTGGACATATACTGCAGTATCACTGGACTGGATTTATACGGCAGTACCACTGGATTTATACGACAGTACCACTGGACTTATAAGGCAGTGCCATTGGAATAATACGGCAGTACCACTGGAATTATACGTCAGTACCAATGGACTTATATGGCAGCATCACTGGAATTATGCGGCAGTACCACTGGACTTATGCGGCAGTATCACTGGAATTATATGGCAGTACCACTGGACTTATACGGCAGTACCACTGGACTGGATTTATACGACAGTACCACTGCATTTATATGGCAGTATCACTGGAATTATACAGCAGTACCACTGGAATTATACGGCAGATCGATCAGATCGATTTGCGCAGTCCCAGCCTTGTGTTTTTTGTCGTTTCTGTACTAAGGGTTAAAACCAAAAACCCTTGGGGATTGCTGCACCCATCTGTAATCAATCACAGCGCCAGGTGATTGTAGTTTTTTGAATGTAGAAATTGGTATGAGTAGTGGTTGCAATGAGGTAGATAGTTGTTGAAAAGTAATAGCATTAATATTTCTGTGGGTAGAAGTGGCTTGGTAGACTTCAGGGACATTGAGTTCGAAGTAATTGAGGAGAGCATGCAGGTGATAAGGTTGTGATCTGAGAAAGGGAAAGGAGTGTTAATGAGTTCAGAAACAGAGCATAGTCTGGTGAATACAAGATCAAGGCAGTGGCTGTCCTGATGAGTAGGGGAGTCAATTCATTGGAAGAGGCCAAGAGAGGAGGTTAGAGAGAGTAGTTTGGAGGCATGGGGAGATTGTGGACTGTCAATAGAGATATTGAAATCGCCCAAAATGATGGTGGAGATGTCAGAGGATAAAAAGTAAGGGAGCAAGGCAGAAAAATCTTCCAGAAACTTTTTGGGTTGCCCAGGTGTGCGATAGATAGCTGCAACATGCAGAGAGGAAGGGGAGAACATCCTAATAATGTACTTCAAATGATGTAAATTAAATGCGAGTGAGGAAACAGGTGGTAAAATGGTGTGTGTGTGTGTGTGCGTGTGCGTGCGTGCGTGTGTGTGTGTGTGTGTGTGTGTGTGTGTGTGTGTGTGTAAGATTTGGACAGTAATATTCCAACCCCACCTCCTTTACAGTTACTAGGCCTGGGGGTGTTTGTGATGTGGAAATCACCATGTGACAGTGCTGCAGGATATAGGCAGTGTCTGAATGTGTGAGCCATGTTTCTGTTATAGTTAGCATGTTTGAAGAATGAGTGGTGAGTGAGGTGGCAGCACGCTTCAGAGGAGAAGCAGCAAATTATGGGGGAGAGGAGAGAAGGTCATTAATTTCATCACCAGTGGCATGGGGAACGGAGGACAGAGTGGAGTTGTGAGAAGACTATACAGGAGCAGGCTAATGGATAGAGATGTTCTGGCAGATAGCATCTCTTTGGATGTGAAAAAGGTGGCAAAGCAAAGGGCACTGAAAGAGGAAGGTAAGGGCAGGAGTGTGTTAAAGGCAGGAAATAGGAGGCAGGGATTAGAGGTCTGGGAGAAAATAAGAGACTTGACGTAAAATAGTTTGAAGGGACATAGGGCACAGTTACAGGAGGATAGGATACATTTGAAATGGATGGAGTCAGTACCACAGTCTGACTTCCTCCTGTGTCTCTCAGCAGTACGAGAGCATATTTGGAGACAGTAGGTGAGTTTGGAGTGGGAATGTTGGTGGGAGGACCATCAGAAACTCTAAGTGACAACTGAGGGAGTGGAGCCCAGGGCAGAGGTAAAGGTGTAGCTGTACCGCAATAAAGGGATAAAGCCTATTCTAAGCAAGATGGAAAGAAGTGCTTAGAGTGGGGAAGACAAAGGGTATATCTATGAAAAGTTGATTTGCAGTTTCAGTCAATTTTGAGGTGATTTTGTGCTGCATTTGACAATCAGGTGTTTACTAAAGGCAAAACCGACTCAAAATTGACTGAAATATAACGTTATACTTAAATAGAACTACAATAGCACCTTCAATACTTTACCATAGCATTCAATTCCTAACCCATATTTACTAATAGTCAATTTGAAAATCGACTCGAAATCGACCACAAATCAACATTTTCAATAGAACTATCAGAAATAGTTCTATTTGATTTTAAATCATGTGGAATCGTCTGAAACCTCAATGTGTTGGAGAAAACATGGGAGAGAAGCATGTGGGGCACTGTGGCTGCATAAATCATGCCATTTAAAGGCACAGCAATGGTTTAAAAAATCATGGATATGCAAATTAACACAGGAATAAAGGTGTTTGTGGGTAATACAGTGCATGTGACAGTGCATGTGGCCAATAGGAATGTTTTTGTATAATTTTGTCCTTTTTCGGTAGATTTTGGGTTACATTTTGATCGATTTTGCTGAATAAAATTTAGAACTTCAAACAGAACACATATCACCCAGTAATTTTGAAATGGAACTCAAAATCTTCTTTTAGTAAATGAGCTCTTTGGAATTGAAACACTAGTCGATTTTTTGGGGATGTTGATTCTATTCTTGTCAATTTTAAATAGAACCAAAATAGTAAATATACCACTAAGACTTTGGAGGAAGAAAAGGACTGAGGTGAAGGAAAAGGTTAATGGACAGTAGATTATGGCAGATATTATTGCAGTCATGGTTTAAAAAATGCCTTATAATATGCTTGGAAAAACAAAAATATTGGAGGTATTGTTGCCTTGCACAAGTTTTCCAGAGCGCACTCTTTGCAAACTTCAATCTCTGCTAGTTATGTGGCTCCAGTCTCAATGGAACATGGTCAATAAATATTAGTGAGGTGAGGAACAAAAAGTTAATATACCATGGTCTTTCTATCATAGATAGTATAAATCTCGTAACAGATGAATAACAGCATATTTTTAAACCAGCCAGCAGTTTTTTTCCATACATGTTTCGTTATAGGTTATTACTTCATAGTAGGGAGAAAACAGGATTTTAAATATATTGCTAAGCTCAGTTATTCTAATATATTAGTCAGCTTTGTCAATATTAAAGTTAATATAATTGAGCAAGTTTTTTTGCTGTTTAAATCTAAAATGCAGCTGGTACAATATAGGATCCCTTCATAATATAAATTATAGAATTTCCATAGAATACCTAGCTTCATTTAAAAACAGACACTGTATCTCTCTGCAACATATAATACTTCTAAATCTGCAGTCTGAATGTGTTCAAATAAGTACATTATCCATCCCAGGAGCCCCTTGATTATCTCAAGTTTTCAAGTTTTGACATATATTGTAGGAGGTGAAGAAAGACAATTAAATTCTTAGCCCTGAGCACTGACTCTGACAAGCATCAGAGAATATATAAGGCAAGCAGCAAAGAGGTAAACATTCTCTTCCCTTAATAGGCTATCCCAAAAGTGATTTGCCCAAGGTGCCCAGTTACCTTGGGTAAACTCTCGCATCTCAAAACAGCATTTATTTCCTCAATATAGCTGACAAATCCAAGTAACAATCATAGCAAGGCTGAAACACAAATAGTAAATTGCCACCACGCATTGCTAATAAGGTTTAGAAATTACTAAGATGTGGTATTGTAGCTACCATTGCAATAAATCCCCTATGGATTGCCAAGTACATTGTAAGTACAGCTGCTGATCCTGCTGGAGAGGAAGGCACATATGATGATAATGAATGCTATGTGCTGAAGAAGGGGCCGCAACTGCGGGGTGTTCTAGGGAGGCACTAGATTTGAGGGATGATGAGATGGTAAGAGAAAAAAAGCAGGAAACCTGTGATTAGTCTGAAGCATGTCATGGTGGTGGTAGGCTTCAGAGGGAAGGCCAGTGACGGATTAAGGGGGGGGCACAGGGGGTGAGTACCCCTGGGCCCAACTCTATCAGGGGCCCCCCAGCCTGCGCTCCACCGACCTACCTTTAGCTTATGTTTGGTTTGGTGATTGTGAATTGGCTCAGTGTCTGTGCCGCTGGACTAATCAGCAGGGCGCAGGCATAGAGGGAACAGAATCACCTGGCACAAGTTTTTTCCCCCTATCTGCGCTGCACCAGTGACATCATGGCATCATGCACACTTAAGAACAGTGTATGAGGAGCCTGCCACCACCGCTGCCTTAAGGAGGAGCAAGGAGAAGATCCAGGAAAGTGGTGGGAGAGAAAGGGGTAGTATAAACACATCTGCTGTTGTAGAGATATAGGGGGGAGAGACAGCGGATGATGTAGTGATATGGTAAGGGAGGGACATACAAATTACTACCTTGCCTCGGGTGACAAAAATTCGACCCTGGCGTAAGTGACCTATAGATAAGCAGAGGGGCATAAGGTAAGCTGCACCTTTCACAGAGATCTGCCAATCTTACAGACAAGGCTAGTCTCAAAAGTAGCCAATGCTGTATGTCAGTGAGAGCTGCTACAGTAGCTGCCAGGGAGTTGCAAGTACATAATGGGAGCAAGAGACTAAGGAGGTTATTCAGGATTGTTACCAAACCAAAAAAGCAAACAACAGGGCAAAACCAGATTTCACTGCAGGTGGGGTAGATGTAACATGTGCAGAGATATTTAGATTTGGGTAGGTTATATTGTTTCTGTGAATGGTAAATACTGGTTGCTTAAATTTTACACAGGAAATTAGATTTCAGTTTGAACACACCCCACCCAAATCTAACTCTCTCTGTACATTTTACATCTGCCCCACCTGCAGTGCAACATGTTTTTTTCACAGTTGCTTGCTTTTTTGGTTTGCTAACATACCTGAATAAGGCCCAAAGTTGTCAAGGAACCAGTACAAGCTGCCAGTAGGGCAGAAGTGGTCCAGAGGACTAGGGAGAATACTGAACTTGCCCAGAAGAACATACAGATTCAGGTGAGCCCAGAGGAACAGAGGGAGTATGGAGTACATTTACTACTGTACATATCATGTTTTACTACTGTACGTATCAGGTTTTGTCTGAATTCAAACACAATCAGCAGCTCAGGGACACGGGAGGATTTTTACACTAAAATTTATCATGAGTCATGTTTTCCGGAATTGTGGTTGCCGATGGTGTATGCAATCGTGTTTCTACAACTGTGCTTTTCGTGAAAACAGACAGTCCCGAACATTTGTTGGTTCTGATCCACTTGGTGTTTGCAAAATATGGGTGAGCACAGAAGCCATTTTCAAGCGTGTTTTCATTGGTAGAAGCGGTCACATGCACCAGTGATATGCCAGAGCCTTATAAATACGCCCAAACTATCCTGACCTCGTAGGTTTAGTCACAGGAGTGTAGAGGAGAGTGTAGGCAAGTTGGTGTCTTGGTGGTATGTGATATGATTTCTGAATGCTGATTTGTAAGTGTCTTATGAACCTTGTTGTGGTGTTTGTTATTTTTCTGTCTAAATTTTCTGTGTTATGTTTTATTTTTTTTGTCTAGTCAGTGTTTCTTTGTGTGTGAGAACCGTACCCTACTGGATTTCACTACCCGAGCCCAGATCCGAGCCCAGCTCGAATTTTCCCACCAGACTCGAAAACCAGAACTAGGCAAAACTTCATCATCCCGCTGTCGGATTCTCGCAGGTTTTGGATTCCATATAAGGAGCTGCGCGTCGCCGCCATTTTCACTCCGGAATTGGAGAGTGTAGCAAGAGGACGTGGCGATTCCAGTGCTGTCTTGTGCTGCTCAGTCCAGTGTAGTGTCTTATGCTGGATCAGTCCAGTCACAGTGGTGGTGTCCTCTGCTGCCATATGTCCAGTGTAGCTGTATAAGTCCCTTACAGTGTTGCTGTGTTGTCCTGCATCAGTACAGTGGTAGTGTCTTGTGCTGCATCTGTCCATTCACAGTGGTGGTGTCCTCTGCTGCCATATGTCCAGTGCTGCTGTATAAGTCCAGTCCAGTGGTTCTGTGTTGTGCTACATCAGTCCAGTTGTGGTGTCTTGTGCTGCATCAGTCCAGTCACAGTGGTGGTGTCCTCTGCTGCCATATGTCCAGTGCTGCTGTGTAAGTCCAGTCCAGTGCAGTGGTGCTTTATTGTCCTGCATCAGTCTAGTGGTGGTGTCCCTGTGCTGCTGTATAAGTGCAGTGGTACTGACATATAAGTCCAATAATATTGCCGTATATGTCCAGTGATTGTGCCATATAAGTCCAATGATACTGCTGTATAAATCCAGTCCAGTGGTACTGCCGTATATGTCCAGTGATGCTGCTGTATATGTCCAGTGGTACTGCCATATAAAACCAGTGATACTGCTGTATATGTCCAGTGGTACTGCCGTATAAATCCAGTGGTACTGCTGTATAAATCAAGTCCAGTGATACTGTCGTATATGTCCCATGGTACTGCCATATAAGTCCAGTGGTACTGCCGTATAATAACAGTGATACTGCTGTATAAGTCCAGTGGTACTGCCGTATAAGTCCATTGGTACTGCCGTATACAGTAATTCCAGTGATACTGCCGTATAAGTTCAGTGGTACTGCCATATAAATCCAGCACAGTGGTACTGCCGTATAAGTCCAGTGGTACTGCCATATTATTCCAGTGATACTGCCGTATAATTCCAGTGGTACTGCTGTATAATTCCAGTGATACTGCTGTATAAGTGCAGTGGTACTGTCGTATAAATCCAGTCCAGTGGTACTGCCGTATAAGTCCAGTGGTACTGCCATATAATTCCAGTGATACTGCCGCATAAATCCAGTGGTACTGCCATATAATTCCAGTGATGCTGCCATATAAGTCCATTGGTACTGACGTATTATTCCAGTGGTACTGCCGTATTATTCCAATAGCACTGCCTTATAAGTCCAGTGGTACTGTCGCATAAATCCAGTGGTACTGCCGTATAAATCCAGTCCAGTGATACTGCAGTATATGTCCAGTGATACTGCCGTATAAATCCAGTCCAGTGATACTGCCGTATATGTCCAGTGGTACTGCCGTATAAGTCCAGTGACACTGCTGTATAAGTCCAGTCCAGTGGTGCTGCAATATAAGTTTAGTGGTGCTGTCCTGTGCTGTATATTATTTACTCAAAATAAAGTGGTTATTAATATCTAATCCAAATAATTTTTACAGGGTTTACCCTGTGTGGTGTAAAGGTACACTCTCCTGTGCTACATTTTGTTATATAACTCCAGAAAAATAATGGAGAACAAAAATTTGGAGGATAAAATCCACAATTAGGGCTTCTGCCGTTTAGCTAAGCAGATCATGCGTGATTATAGCCTCTTATATGGCAATTCATAGCGTTCACTTATTCAGGGTATAATACTATGCACAGGCATAGTATTATACCCTGAATAAGTGAACGCTATGAATTGCCATATAAGAGGCTATAATCACGCATGATCTGCTTAGCTAAACGGCAGAAGCCCTAATTGTGGATAAAGCGGTTCTAAGTGTACAATTAAGTGTGGATGTCTTTAACCTGAGGAGAGAGATTTTTTGATCTGGACTGAGTATTCATACTAATGCATGCTTGGATGAAATATTAACACCTGTAAGGAAAAATACCCTGCATGGTTGCATGTCACTAACCAAAAAAGCGCTGGACATTCCATCTTCGTCTAATCTGGTTGATATTACTAATATTGCATGAGAAAGATATTAATGGTTCATTTGAAGCATATAAATTAAGGATACAAATTGTATCAGGCATTTAAACTGGAAACAAGAAATTATCCTCTATTATTAGACCCAGTAGTAATATATTAATTGGTTTTATGAAATAATCTTTTATGTGATGCTGGCCGGTATCAAGTACTTTGTATGTATTTGTTTGTATGTATTTGTTTGTATGTATTTGTATATGTCTAGAAAGTAATTTTATGAGAAAATAAATATCCACATCAGATCGATTTGCGCAGTCCCAGCCTTGTGTTTTTTGTAATTTCTACATTCACCTCTCCTGAGACTGCTGTATCACACCTTTACCAAACTCTAGAAACAGCACTCAGTGAAGTGGCTCTGGCTACCCATCACACGCCACATAAACTAAGATGTCAACTGTGGCACTCTAGATACACAAGACACCTACAAAAACTCTCACGCAAAGTAGAACACCAGTGGCGTAAATCTCATTGTTCAAGTTACTTTCTCACATATAAGACCGTGTACCACTCCTATCGTAATGCTCTGGACACTGCCAAACAAACATATTTCCAATCTCTCATCTCTGCTCAAGCCTCTAACCCAAAGCAACTTTTTAATACATTTAAATCACTTCTTGTTCCTACCTCACCCAACTCACCAGCCACTAACAGTGCGCAATATCTTGCTGCCTATTTCAAGGACAAGATTGATAAGATCTGAAATGAAATGGTATGCTCTTCCACAGCCAGTGACCTGCCCAATTCCCTTCCTGAACCCTCTAACACCTTCTCCTCATTTGATCCTACAAATGAAGATGAAGTATCTGCACTTTTTGCTCAGTCTTAGGTCCTCTGCTTTTCTCTATCTATACCACATCTATTGGCAAAATAATCAACTCTTCCAGATTTCAGTACCATCTGTATGCAGATGATACTCAAATCTACCTATCCTCCCCAGATTTCTCACCATCTGTATTGGGCCGTGTCACTCAATGCCTTTCTGCCATTTCATCTTGGATGACATCTCGCCACCTCAAACTTAATATTTCCAAAACAGAATATATTATATTTCCATGGGCCAATAGTAGTTACCAACCTGATATCTCTATCACTGTTGATAACTCAGCAATTATCCCTACCCCACAAGCTCGCTGCCTAGGTGTCATTCTTTATTCTGAACTATCCTTTGTTCCCCACATTCAATCTGTCTCAAGATCATGTTACATACATCTAAGAAACTTAAAAAAAATATGACCATATCTTACACAAGACACAGTAAAAACTCTAATCCATGCTCTCATTATCTCCCGCATTGATTATTGTAATAGTCTCCTGACTGGTCTTCCCAAACATAGGCTCTCATAACTACAATCCATTTTGAATGCAGCTGTGAGGCTAATCTTCCTCACTAGATGTTCATCGTCTGCAGATCCGCTCTGTCAGTCCCTCCATTGGTTACCGGTATTCTACCGTATTAAATATAAAATACTTTTACTTACATACAAGGCTATTATCCAAACTGCACCACCATACATCTCTTCACTCATCTCAAAATATCTCCCTACCTGACCTCTCCACTCTGCATAAGATCTGCGTCTCTCATCTACACGCATTACTTGTTCACACTCAAAATTACAGGACTTTACCCAGGCTTCATCCACTCTGTGGAATGCCCTCTCATGCACAATAAGACTCACCTCTAGTCTCCAAACCTTTAAACGTTCCTTGAAAACTTACCTCTTCAGACAAGCCTATCAAATTCCAGACCCACCCACATAACCTTTAGTGCTTCCTCTAATTACATCCTCTCTGTACAGTACACATAACATCACATATCTTGTCTTTCTTTACTCTCACATCCTCCTGACCCTTTGCCAACATTACTGAGTGATCATATCATACAACCCATTAGGATCCTAGCAATCTGGTGGACCTTTATGCAATAGAAAGCATCTATCCTTGTGTATCAATGCCTATTTCCCTATATTTCCTTATAGATTGTAAGCTTGCGAGCAGGGCCTTCCTGCCTCTATGTCTGTCTATGTCTGTCTGCGTTTACCCAGTTTTGTTCTATTACTGTTGTTCTAATTGTAAAGCACAACAGAATATGCTGCGCTGTATAATAAACTGTTAATAAATAAAATAAATAAATACATTTCTCATCACTTCCAACATCAAAAAAATCCTCTCTCAACCCTGACTCTCTCCAACATCATCTGTTGCCTTCCTTTTGCCTCCAAAGTCTTCGGGAGACTTGTCTATAGCCACCTCACTATCTACCTCTTCCCCTATGGACTCGTTGACCCACTACAAAATGGTTTCTGCTTCCTCCACTCCACAGAAATTACCCTTTCTAAGGTCACTAATGATCTTGTTTATTGATAAATCCAAAGGTTAGGTCTCATCATCTTGGACCTATCTGTGGCCTTTGATACTGTGGAGCGCCTTCTTCTCCTTTAATTGTTCCAGTCCCTCAGTTTCCGCAGCTCTGTCCACTCCTGGTGGTTATTCTATCTGATTTACCACTCTTTCTCCGCTGACTCCACCTTCCACCTTCTCTACCTGGAGGTATTACCCAAGGGTCTGTTCTAAGCCCATTTCTCTATTTATACCTCCTTGGTGGTCTCATCTACTCCTTTGGCCCCCATTACCAACTTTATGCAGATGACACCAAAATCTATCTATCCATTCCAGACCTCTCCTGCTGCCGTCTCTGGATGTCCCAGATTTTTCAAAATCAGATTGTCTAAAACAAAAATGATCGTGCCCCCCTCCTCACCTAGGACTCCCACATCCCCCCCCCCCACACTCACTCTATATGTTGATAGTTGTCAGACTTCGGAGCTTTGCCTCTGGCGGGTGCTCCCGTGGGTTGCCGTCCCACTGGTTGGCACAGCTGCGGTGGCAGGGAGCTACTGACAGCGGGTCCTCCTGGACGGATGTGCGGCTGTCAAGGGCCGGGGTCCGAGGGTCCGGAAAGCCGGGCGCTGTGGCGGGGATCGCTGCGGTAAGGTCCTCTAGTGGTGACACAGTATAGTGTGTCAGAGACAGAAGCTGGCTAAAGCTGTGTGCTAACAGCTAAGTATGTCTCCTGTGCTGGTGGCAGCCATGTTGGAGACCAGAGTATTACCAATGAAGTTCCCAATCTGTGTCCAGCCAATCCTGAGTGTTCTCCCCTTACAAAAGGGGGCTGGCTCAGAGGGAGAGTGCCAGTGCTTCAAGTTGCAAAAGGTTCTCCAGCTCTGTGCTCCCAGGTTACTTCTGGTTCCATGGTCCTGGTTGCTCTCATCTATCGGTTACCTAAACGCTTCTGCAGTCCTGCTGTCTAAGTCTGTTGCCAGGGTCCCAGGTTGTAAAGGAGCTCCAGGTGCTAACGGCGGTTCCCGCAGATGTCCTCAATTCTTCTAAGTCCAAGTTCTTCAGCCTTGTCTTTCAATCACAAACCACAGTCCTCGTTTCTTCAAAGTCCAAGTTCTTCAGCCTCGTCTTTTATCATAAAACACAGTCTTCAGTTCTTTTACCGGAGTTCTTCAGCTTCACTCTTCAAGTCATTTAACCATAGTCTCTAATTCTTCTAGTTTCTTCTATTTCTCCAATATTCGTGTACAGCCTGATTATTCATTAAACGTTAACACTTAGTTTGGCTTCCACCCCATGAGGAGGAATTACATTCAGCCACCACGTTTACTCTCCTCACAGGTGGCTGTCCCTTCAGCCAAAACTCGGTTGTCAGAACCCCAACTTACGCCGAGCATGACAGTAAGCACTGGCCCAATGGATCCAGCAAGTGAGCAGCCTACCGGGGGCGATACCTCTGTGGATATTCTGTCTCGTCTTAATAAACAGGAGGCCATGCAGGCACAGATTGTACAGTTCATGCAGAATATATCCACTCATTTGGATTCTCTTCACGCAGCCATTTCCACATCTCGGACTCCGGTTCCAGCTTCCAATCCGCCAGCACCTAATCCTCCAGTGTCGATTCCAGTTCCTCGTTTACAACTACCTAAACACATAGTAAATTTGACGGTAGTCCAAAGCAAGGCCGAGGGTTCCTCAATCAATGCGAGATCCAGTTTGAGCTTCAGTCAGCTAACTTTCCATCAGATCGGACCAAAATTGCATACATTATTTCACTTCTGACTGGACCAGCTCTGGATTGGGCTTCACCCTTATGAGAGAGAACGGATCCCATACTCTCAAATTACCCGGAATTTGTGGAAACTTTTCATAAAATCTTTGACGAGCCAGGCCAGACCACCTCTGCCTCTTTGGAGATTCTGCGTCTGCATCAGGGAACCCGTTCCGTCGCCCACTACGTGATCCAATACCGTACTCTGTCTTGAGAAGTGGGTTGGAATGAAGAGGCTCTCATTGCCGCCTTTTGGAATGATCTCTCCGACAAAATTAAAGATGACCTGGTCACTCAAGATGTGCCTCCAAACGTGAATACCGTAGAGGCAATGGAGGGGGGATAAAAAACAAAGAAAAATCCAATGTGTAATACAGTCTCTTTTACTGATCAGAGATATAAAACAGTTCTGAAGGAATAGGGTCCTTTGAAGTAAATTCCCACTCTGTGTACGATCTGTATTAGAGGACCACCCAAATCAATGTGATGGTATATGTTATGCTCACTTTGTGGCTTACATAAAGCAAGTGTTCTCATACACATAAAGGTATCTTTTTCTTTATATATTACTTCTCCCAGTTAATTTCCATATGGTGCTCAAATGGTCAGTTAGAAGGTCCGCTTACACGTTGCTTACTTGTAATGAGTAGATGTAATCATATAAAGGTATCTTTTAGTTATATTTCTCCAGAAGGAATGGTATTTTCATAGACTTCCCTCCAATGGATATTCAATATAACATGCAAAATAAATATGCAAATATCATGTGTAGACAATTCTTATCTCTATATTACTGCGTAGGGTGGGATGTTGTTTCACCTCTCCCACTTGATGAATATATATTTTCTTTAAGGATCACCACACAAGTGTTTGAAATGGATTAAGGCTCACTCGTGAATGGAGACAATGGTAACCAGTGTTAAAGATAATCAAGAGAAGCGATAGCTAATAGACTTACACTTCAGCTTACTTGTGACAATTCGATACAATCATGTAGCGTTTTCTTTTCCTCTCTGCTCGAAAACAGCCAAACTCCAAATAAAATTTCACCGTGGACAATTATACAACGATGAATTTATTGATTAAAAATATAAAAAACATGAAATATCTATAAAAACAACTGATACACCACGATGTTTAGGACCAAACGTAGCCTAGGGAAGATGTAACAACGAAATCCAGCTGGATAGGTAAATCACATAAAAAGGGCCCTCATGTGCTCACCATTCCTGCCGGGTAGTTCTAGGTAGATGGTCTGGGTGTATCAGAAAATGAAAATGAACCTCCACCAACGCGTTTCGACTAGTGATTTCTTCCTCAGGGTGGATAACAGATCCCAGAGCAGTCTATTTAACCTCTGGGAGAGCCCGCCCATTTAATTAGAAATAATTGATACATATTGCCAATATTATAGTATCTAGGGGGCCAAACTTCAGGCTGTTGTTATTAAAAAGGTGGTTACACCTAACTAATAGACCAGTGAGAGTATTTAATCCCAAATGAATCATAGAAACATGCGTAACTATAAATGTAATTTACACGGTTGTCATAGCAACCCTTGTTGAATGGTGTCGCTCCGTTATTTATCCAATCGGAGCGGGCCTTTCATGACTATGTCCGGATGTTGTCTCCGGAGGACAGTGGTATGCGTTCCACCGATCTCCGGAAGTTAAGCGGAAGTGCGTCAGACTTCCGGGGAGATCGCGGCGGCGGAAAGACACACAGAGTATGTGCGTTCCACCTACGAAATTGCGTTCCACCTCATTACGGAAATGGTATTGATGAGCAGGGTGGATAATACAAGACATGTTATGCAGTTCACGAGTCCCCGGAAGTGTAATAGAGGTTCCATTCAATAAACTAACACAACCAACATAAACATTACATATTTCAAATAAAATATATAAAAACCAGGGCGGTGAAGTAAATGAAATGGGATAAATGGAGAGTAGTTAATCAGAGGAACCATTTCAATTCAAACTCTGCATTTAATCCTGTCGGGATAAGTGATTTCATCATATGCATACATTTCATTTCTGATTGGGCTAATAAAGTTTGAGTATCTTTTTTCCTCCAGTTGCCAATTACTTTCTTAATGCCTATAACCAATCGAGAGGTCCGTCCTATATATTGTAAATTGCAACTGCACTGGATCATATAAATGCATTTTCTTCTCGGGGAGAGCACTTTTCACCAGATGGGATCTGGTGAAAAGTGCACTCCCCGAGAAGAAAATGGGGAGAATAAAAACCCTAGGGTTCCACAGGTGTGGAAATTGCATCATGTGTAGAATGCATAAAGGAACATCCAAAAAGGTCACTGAATTCACCTCAACAGTAACCGGCATTAAATATCCCATCAAGGAATTTATAACATGTGATACTAAAAACTGCATTTATATGATCCAGTGCAGTTGCAATTTACAATATATAGGACGGACCTCTCGATCACTCAAAGAAAGGTGGGGAGAACACACACGAAATATTAAGAAAGGTTTGGACAAACACAATTTATCCAACCACTTTAAAAACCATCATAACTGTTCTTTGGATTCTATATCTTTGGTTATAGGCATTAAGAAAGTAATTGGCAACTGGAGGAAAATAGATACTCAAACTTTATTAGCCCAATCAGAAATGAAATGTATACATATGATGAAATCACTTATCCCGACAGGATTAAATGCAGAGTTTGAATTGAAATGGTTCCTCTGATTAACTACTCTCCATTTATCCCATTTCATTTACTTCACCGCCCTGGTTTTTATATATTTTATTTGAAATATGTAATGTTTATGTTGGTTGTGTTAGTTTATTGAATGGAACCTCTATTACACTTCCGGGGACTCGTGAACTGCATAACATGTCTTGTATTATCCACCCTGCTCATCAATACCATTTCCGTAATGAGGTGGAACGCAATTTCGTAGGTGGAACGCACATACTCTGTGTGTCTTTCCGCCGCCGCGATCTCCCCGGAAGTCTGACGCACTTCCGCTTAACTTCCGGAGATCGGTGGAACGCATACCACTGTCCTCCGGAGACAACATCCGGACATAGTCATGAAAGGCCCGCTCCGATTGGATAAATACCTGAGCGACACCATTCAACAAGGGTTGCTATGACAACCGTGTAAATTACATTTATAGTTACGCATGTTTCTATGATTCATTTGGGATTAAATACTCTCACTGGTCTATTAGTTAGGTGTAACCACCTTTTTAATAACAACAGCCTGAAGTTTGGCCCCCTAGATACTATAATATTGGCAATATGTATCAATTATTTCTAATTAAATGGGCGGGCTCTCCCAGAGGTTAAATAGACTGCTCTGGGATCTGTTATCCACCCTGAGGAAGACATCACTAGTCGAAACGCGTTGGTGGAGGTTCATTTTCATTTTCTGATACACCCAGACCATCTACCTAGAACTACCCGGCAGGAATGGTGAGCACATGAGGGCCCTTTTTATGTGATTTACCTATCCAGCTGGATTTCGTTGTTACATCTTCCCTAGGCTACGTTTGGTCCTAAACATCGTGGTGTATCAGTTGTTTTTATAGATATTTCATGTTTTTTATATTTTTAATCAATAAATTCATCGTTGTATAATTGTCCACGGTGAAATTTTATTTGGAGTTTGGCTGTTTTCGAGCAGAGAGGAAAAGAAAACGCTACATGATTGTATCGAATTGTCACAAGTAAGCTGAAGTGTAAGCCTATTAGCTATCGCTTCTCTTGATTATCTTTAACACTGGTTACCATTGTCTCCATTCACGAGTGAGCCTTAATCCATTTCAAACACTTGTGTGGTGATCCTTAAAGAAAATATATATTCATCAAGTGGGAGAGGTGAAACAACATCCCACCCTACGCAGTAATATAGAGATAAGAATTGTCTACACATGATATTTGCATATTTATTTTGCATGTTATATTGAATATCCATTGGAGGGAAGTCTATGAAAATACCATTCCTTCTGGAGAAATATAACTAAAAGATACCTTTATATGATTACATCTACTCATTACAAGTAAGCAACGTGTAAGCGGACCTTCTAACTGACCATTTGAGCACCATATGGGAATTAACTGGGAGAAGTAATATATAAAGAAAAAGATACCTTTATGTGTATGAGAACACTTGCTTTATGTAAGCCACAAAGTGAGCATAACATATACCATCACGTTGATTTGGGTGGTCCTCTAATACAGATCGTACACAGAGTGGGAATTTACTTCAAAGGACCCTATTCCTTCAGAACTGTTTTATATCTCTGATCAGTAAAAGAGACTGTATTACACATTGGATTTTTCTTTGTTTTTTATCCCCCCTCCATTGCCTCTACGGTATTCACGTTTGGAGGAAAAGACTTGGATCTTCCAACTTAAAGGAAAGACGTAGAAGAACCGTCAGTTTTGATTTTGCGACTTGAGAACTCTCTTATGAATAAGTATCTGTATATTTCCTATCAAATGTTGGGCGCATAAGTTTATCCAATTTTTGTTTTGTCTATATTGCCTTTCCAGTTTTGATAACACTGGTAGATATCCTATTGCTGCCTACATTATCCAGCGCAGGGGTCCACACTACTGTCTTTTACTCAAGATGTGCCAGCTAAGCTCAATCAGCTAATTTCTTTATGTAACAAGATTAATCTAAGATACAAGGAACGCTGTCTTGAGAGCACAAGGTTCAAGCGACCCAAACCTCGGGCCTGTCCCACTCCTAGACCATCCTCACCGTCTACTGAAGAACCCATGCAGGTCAACCGCTCTCGTCTCACCAATGAGGAGCGTCAAAGACGCAGACAGGGCAACCTCTGCATGTATTGTGGGGCGGCCGACCACTTCGTTAAGTCTTGTATTTAATGACCGGGAAACTCCCGCTCCTAGCTTATGCAGGAGAGGTTAAGCTAGGAGCATTTCCCAACCAATTTACCAAGAAAGAATCATTGTTGGCTGTATGTCTGGAACTTCCCTCTACCTCCCTTCATGTTGCAGCACTTTTGAATTCTGCAGCTGCAGAAAGTTTCATTACTTCAGCCTTAGTCCGACAGTCTGAAATACCAAACATTTGTTTGGTGCGAGCTATCTCTATCACCGTGGTTGACGGAAGTTATATCCCAGAAGGGATCATCACCCACCGTACAGTTCCTCTGAAGATGAAAGTTGGTATTCTCCATTCTGAAGTTATCTCTTTCCTGGTAATTCCTAAAGCCTCTCAAAAAATAATCCTAGGATTCCCATGGTTACAGGAGCACAACCCCCGCTTGGATTGGCAAACTATGGATGTACTCATTTGGGGGGAGTCATGTTATCGAAGCTGTTTATCCACCGTCAAACCACTCCTTACCCTACACTCCACTGATCTCCCAGATGCCTATCAGCCCTTTCTGGATGTCTTCAGTAAGCAAGGTGCTGATACCTTGCCTCCCCACCAAAGTTGGGACTGCCCTATTGATTTACTGCCTGGTAATACACTTCCCAGCGGCCGAACGTACCCTTAATCTCTCCCGGAAACCCAAGCGATGTCTGAGTATATACAAGAGAATTTGGCCAAAGGGTTCCTTCGCCCTTCCTCTTCTCCAGCCGGGGCAGGGTTTTTTATGTTAAAAAGAATGACGGGGGCCTATGGCCTTGCATCGACAACCGGGGCCTAAACGAAGTTACAGTTAAGAACAGATACCCCTTGCTCTTGATTCCGAACTATTTGACTGAGTAAAGGGGGCTACCATTTTTACTAAATTGGACCTGCGTGGAGCTTATAACCTTATACGCATTCGCACAGGAGATGAGTGGAAGACTGCGTTCAATACTCGCGTTGAGCATTACGAATATCTGGTGATGCCCTTTGGCTTATGCAATGCTCCAGCAGTATTCCAGAATTATGTCAACAAATTATTCCGAGATCTCCTCTATAAGTGCCTGGTTGAGTATCTGGACAATATTCTAATATTTTCCAAAGATCTGAAAGTCCATCAGGAACAGGTCAGAGAAGTCTTGAGACGTCTAAGGGAAAATCGACTCTTTTGTAAACTGGAGAAGTGCACGTTTGAGGTTTCCTCCATCCCTTTCTTAGGTTACATCATTTCAGGGAGGGAATTACAGATGGATCCTGCCAAAGTCCAAGCAATCAGAGATTGGACCCTTCCTACCACTCTGAAGGGAATCAAGCATTTTTTAGGCTTCGCCAATTTCTATAGGAAGTTTATTAAAGATTATTCCTCCATCATTGCCCCGATTACAGCACTAACAAGAAAGGGGTCTAATTCTGCAGCTTGGCCACCTGAGGCACTAAAAGCCTTGTCGTTTCTGAAAGAGGCCTTCGTGTCTGCTCCTATCCTTCGGCAACCTGATCTCCGTAGTCCTTTTCAGGTAGAGGTGGATGCTTCTTCAGTAGGAGTGGGGGCCGACTTATCCCAGTACTTCGAGGATCAGAAAGCTCATCCTTGTGCTTATTTTTCCCGAAGATTTTCTCCGGCAGAACAAAACTACGCCATTGGAGAACAAGAATTGCTTGCCATAAAACTTGCTTTTAAAGAGTGGAGGTACTTGCTGGAAGGAACTCAGCACCCAATCTCAGTAACCATGGATCACAAAAATCTTTTATATCTTCAGACCGCCCAATGTTTAAACCCATGGCAAGCCAGGTGGGCACTGTTCTTCTCCCGTTTTTCTTTCAAGCTCAGTTATCATCCAGGGTCTCTTAATCAGAAAGCAGATGCGCTCTCTCATTCATTGAACTCAGATGAGTCTACAGATCTTCCGGACAGACAATTCATCCTAGACCCTGCCTCCTTTGCTGCAACTCGTACTACTTTGCTTCCTCCACCGGAAAAAACCTTTGTTGCATCAGAACTCTGAAAAAGACTGCTCACGTGGGCTCATACCTCACCTTGTATGGGACACGCAGGTAGCCTCAAGACTCTTAGATTCATCCAACGCTCCTATTGGTGGCCTCATCTGAAGACGGATATTTTGGAATTCATAGCTGCCTGCCCAAAGTGCGCCCAACATAAAAGCCCAAGAGGCTTCAAAGTCCAAGTTCTTCAGCCTCGTCTTTTATCATAAAACACAGTCTTCAGTTCTTTACCGGAGTTCTTCAGCTTCACTCTTCAAGTCATTTAACCATAGACTCTAATTCTTCCAGTTTCTTCTATTTCTCCAATATTTGTGTAAAGCCTGATTGTTCATTAAAACTACAGATAACTTCCTACGGAGTTCTCCTTTTCTTTACGCCCTCCGGCCAACGTTAACACTTAGTTTGGCTTCCACCCCATGAGGAGGAATTACATTCAGCCACCTCATTTACTCTCTTCACAGGTAGCTGTCCCTTCAGCCAAAACTCGGTTGTCGGAACCCCAATTTACGCCGACCGTGACAATAGTACTGCGGTCATCTCTGTCCCTTAAGTCCGCACCCTGAGTGTAATCCTCAAATGCTACCTCTCCTTTCCTGTTTTTAGAATTAGACCTTTCCTCACCATCAAAACTCTCATTCATGCACTTATCATTTCCAGTCTACATTACTGCAATCTCCCCCTTACAGGCCTTTCTGTCATTCATCTCTCCCCACTGCAGTCTTTCATGAATGGTGCTACCTGGATATATATACATATATCTCTGTTGCTATTTTGTATTGGCCTCACCCTTTCCAAACTGTTTCACGGGCTCCCAAACCAGCACAGAACACCCTTTTTACATATAAAGCTCTCAATTTCTCTGATCCCTCCTACATTTACTACATCATTTTTGTTTGCTCTCCCTCTCACCTTCTCTGCTCCCCCACTGACCTCTGTCTCACCTCTACTCTGATCACCTCCTCTCACTCCTGTTTTTAAGATTTCTCCCGTGCTGCCCCCCTACTCTGGAAATCACTCCCTCAATCTTTCTGACAATCTCTCCATCATTAAACAAGCCTTCAAGACTCACTACTTCATAGAAGCCTATTAACAATTATAACTCTTTACTAATCCACCTTCCAACTTTCTCAGTTAACCCTGCTTTTTTTTCAGCAGTCTTATTTTAGATTTTGACATCTTGGACATCTGTCTGGATTAGAAGATTCATACACAGGGAGAGAGTCAGTGAAGACACAGCAGCTCAAACAAATACAGCCAGTTAACCTACATCAGATCTCATCAATACAGTGCCATAAAGATGTGGTAGGAGCTCCAGCTATTGCTGGAATGGGGAAGGAATCCTTTACATTTTAACAGAGCTGTAGTAGAATGTCAGTGTTGCACTAGATCAGAGGTTCTCAAACTCGGTCCTCGGGAGCCCACACAGTGCATGTTTTGCAGGTAACCCAGCAGGTGCACAGGTGTATTAATTACTCACTGACACATTTTAAAAGGTCCACAGGTGGAGCTAATTATTTCACTTGCGATTCTGTGAGGAGACCTGCAAAACATGCACTGTGTGGGCCCCCGAGGACCGAGTTTGAGAACCTCTGCACTAGATCATAGGTTCTCAAACTCAGTCCTCAGGACCCCACACAGTGCATGTTTTGCAGGTAACCCAGCAGGTGCACAGGTGTATTAATTACTCACTGACACATTTTAAAAGGTCCACAGGTGGAGCTAATTATTTCACTTGCGATTCTGTGAGGAGACCTGCAAAACATGCACCGTGTGGGGTCCTGAGGACCGAGTTTGAGAACCTGTGCACTAGATCATAGGTTCTCAAACTCGGTCCTCAGGACCCCATACAGTGCATGTTTTGCAGGTAACCCAGCAGGTGCACAGGTGTATTAAATACTCACTGACACATTTTAAAAGGTCCACAGGTGGAGCTAATTATTTCACTTGCGATTCTGCGAGGAGACCTGCAAAACATGCACCGTGTGGGGTCCTGAGGACCGAGTTTGAGAGCCTGTGCACTAGATTTAGTACTGTATTTTACGGTTTTTACAATTATGATTTAATACATTTTGGGGTTTTATGATCCCTTTACACTACTCTAGCATGCATCAGACACTATGCTGAGGGACAGTAGATGGAGCTGTATTTGTACTGTAAGTCACCTTTGTTGTTATAGTACCCAGCACTTTCCTGTAGAATAATTCTGATTATAATACATTATAATATTATACAGTATTATTTATTACTAGTGGCCTGCCCCAGCTTTGCTTAGGGGTAATTTTGAATTTATATGTACTAAATCTTAATTAAAGAGCTCCTCAAAAAGAGGTGTGTTGACACCACAATAGACGCATTTACTATGGGCGAGCCCTATGTATACTCTCACACCTGCTAGCTACAGATGCTCCTTCGATCATTCATCATTATATTAATTACGATTATAATGAATCCTCCATGTTATGTTATGAATGTTAACCTATACTGGTCACAGCAAAGTAGTCCAACACTTCCCTTGCATATTGATGCTTGAACAGAGAATCATTTCTGCAGCATGAGTCCTAGGGGCAGATGTAAGAAGGCTTGGGTAGTGAAATAAAGTACCAGCCAATCAGCTTCCAACTGTCATTTTTCAAACACAGCCTGTAACATAGCAGTAGGAGCTGATTGTTTGGTAGTTTATCTCTCTCCAGTTGATCACTCTCCAAGGTTTAGTACATCTGGCCCATAGTGATTGACGAACTGCAGGGCCATGAGTATGGCTGAACTAAGAAAACAGCTGCATCCGCTCTGTGTAGGTGACAAGTGCATGTTACTGTATAAGGGCCCTCATTCCGAGTTGATCGGTCGCAAGGCGAATTTAGCAGAGTTACACACGCTAAGCCGCCGCCTACTGGGAGTGAATCTTAGCTTCTTAAAATTGCGACCGATGTATTCGCAATATTGCGATTACTAACTACTTAGCAGTTTCAGAGTAGCTCCAGACTTACTCTGCCTGTGCGATCAGTTCAGTGCTTGTCGTTCCTGGTTGACGTCACAAACACACCCAGCGTTCGCCCAGGCACTCCCACCGTTTCTCCAGCCACTCCTGCGTTTTTTCCGGAAACGGTAGCGTTTTCAGCCACACGCCCATAAAACGCCGTGTTTCCGCCCAGTAACACCCATTTCCTGTCAATCACATTACGTTCGCCGGAGCGATGAAAAAGCCGTGAGTAAAAATACTTTCTACATAGCAAAGTTACTTGGCGCAGTCGCAGTGCGAACATTGCGCATGCGTACTAAGCGGATTTTCATTGCGATGCGATGAAAAATACCGAGCGAACAACTCGGAATGAGGGCCAAGATGTATTTTGCTTTTTGCAGAAGTCTGGAATAAGGGTCTGATTAAGAGGGGAATGCTATATTTTTACGCAAATAGATGATTTTTTTTTTAACTGGGCATGTGCCAGAGCTGCATTGTGCACATCCAGCGATGGTGCTGCAGTTTCGGTTACAGTGCCCTGAAAGCCGCAGCCTGTGGCCGTTTGGGAGTGGGGCGGCAAGTGTTTCCCAAAATGGGAGCATGTCAGCCCTGTTGTGCCTGGGTGCTATGCGTCTAGTTTCCCTTCGTGGAGAGGACCTTTGCTGTGCGGTGCGCGATGACGTCATCGCGCACCGCACATCATTTCAGTCTGTACAGGGGGCGTAAATGACCACGCCCCCTGTACGTAGCCATGCCCCCTATTGTCGCCCGGGGCGCACAGCGCCCAAGAACCGGCCCTACACACAGACACTATGTATAAAGACGTAGCGACTGTGTTATTACTGTCCACCTCTGAATCAGGTCGTAAGCACAGTAATTGGGAATTGGTGAAGCTTTGGAGATGAACAGAGCTTTACCATATCTCCCAACATGACTCTCTCCAGGGGGGACAGAATGCTCTGCTCCTAGGCTTCCCCCTTAATTTGTGATTGCCATCACCTGTGCTGAAACACCTTTCTTATCCATTAACCTGTTCAAAACAGGTGCTGGCAATCAGAAATTAAGAGAAAAGTCCAGAAGCAGAGCATTTTGTTCCTCCTGGAGAGAGTTATGTTGGGAAGTATGGCTTTACTAAGAGCAAAATAATTATAGCTGGAGACAGAGGAGTTTCTAGAGAGGAGGGGACCCGTGTGCAGACTCCGTGTGTGGGCCCCCTCCTCTCCTGTAGCCGTCACCGCCTCTGTTAGCACTTTCAGTACTGAGACTCTGGAACAGTGCCAGAGACTATAGTGCATGCGCAGGACTCTCTAGTGCTCAGTGCGCTAGCAGCGGCGGTGACAGCTATGGGAGAGGAGGGGGCTAACACACAGTCACTGATGGATGCTGGAAAGGTGAGTATAGAAGAAATGGGTGCAGTGTGTGCGGTGTGGGCCCCCTCTGGACCCAGGGGCCCGTGTGCATAACACACTGCACCCATTATAGATATGCCACTGGTTGGAAACCCACTAATGCTTTATCACTGGATGTGCCTACACGTAAAGCCTCTGAGATACCTGTTTTCTGCATGTGCAAAAGAACTTTACGTGACATGATGGCCCCCTGTCAACAACATGTTTATTTAGTATTTAGAGGTAATCGCCCTTTAATTGTTTTCAGAGTATATTTATCTTACTAATGTCTAGATGTTAGCTGTTCTATCCATTTCACTCATGATATCCATGTTTCAACAGGTGGGGATCTCTCGATCAATACTTGTGGTAATCAAGTGCTTTGCCTATGACATAGCTCTTAGTCTTGTTATAAAAATGTCAATAATAACGACTGACCTTTAAAAACTTGGAGTCTTTGCCTGCATGTTAGCAACTTGAAAATGTGCATCTATAATATGTGTCTGAATGGTGATCCATCTGCTGTTGAGTGTGATTTTGACTTGGCACAAGCATACTTATATAAATAAGCCATATTAGTACATGGGATGTAGATAATCTCTTGTTTATGCAGGTTATTAGATAAGACGTGAAAGCATAATTTGCCTTAAGCAGTACCTTTTAATGAAAATATATTCCAGGTCTGTCTGTAGATGATTTAGCTGACCTGACTGGTCCTCCCTTTTAATGTAGATGCTAATGGACATCTAATTTGCCAAGGTTGCACTATAACCAGTTCAGCCCTTTATCAAGCAATTTCTATAAGTATTAGAAAGGGTCATAAAGTAAGATTACAGCTGCAAATGAGCTAGATGGTTATGGCTACTCAGCAACAGAAATATTGTATACTCTGATTTGCTAGATTAAAATAAATGTTTTTTAATGTTACTGGTAACTTAATTCATGAAGGAGTTGGAGCTTATGTATCAACAGGTGCCATAATAGGGCTCAAAAGCGCTCTGTGCCGGCCCTGCCCCCTGAGCCCATATCACCATGACAGCGTTATGTTGCCCAGACAGTGCGGGGCCACCAGCACCGGGGGGTCCGGTCTGAAGATCGACAGTGTCTAGGTCGACAATGTTTAGGTCGACCACTATAGGTCGACAGTCACTAGGTCGACATGGATGGAAGGTCGACAGGGTTTCTAGGTCGACATGTGCTAGGTCGACAGGTCTAAAGGTCGACATGAGTTTTTCACATTTGTTTCCTTTTTTTGAATTTTTTCATACTTAACGATCCACGTGGACTATGATTGGAACGGTAAAGTGTGCCGAGCGAAGCGGTAGCGGAGCGAAGGCACCTTGCGAGGGGACGCGGTGCACTAATTTGGGATCCCGGTCACTCTACGAAGAAAACGACACAAAAAAAAATCCTCATGTCGACCTTTAGACCTGTCAACCTAGCACGTGTCGACCTAGAAACCCTGTCGACCTTCCATCCATGTCGACCTAGTGACTGTTGACCTATAGTGGTCGACCTAAACATTGTCGACCTAGACACTGTCGATTTGATGAACCACACCCCAGCACCGGTAAGTGCAGCGATGACCAGAGCATCCTGAGGATGCTCCGATCGGCTGCACATACTGCAGGGCATCTGTCTTGACAAAGCCTATATGTTTATCCTATTTAAAACACTTTAAAAGGTTAAGAGACACAGTACGCAATTGGCGCAAAAGGTACCGCAAGGGTACGCCCTTAGTGTAGCAGACGCTGTGCACAGGGTGTGAGCACAGGCGTCGCAGACACTTACAGAATTAAACTTTAATAACTATACCTTATACAATGTACTTATACTGTAAACCCTTGTGCAGTGATAAGGTGTAAATGCAACACAGTGTAACCTTTTTAGCTTAACCTTTTTAGCTTAAAAGCTGTATGAGCGTATGTGACGCTCTGAGAACCCTTTAGCAATATAATAAACACTCTAATACCGGTCTAAGGTCATAACACCTTTAAGGAAGAGAATGAACGTTCAATTGCAAAAGAATAATACAATACAAGTCATACACTACCAAAATAACATAAAATACCTAACCGAATTACTACACATAAAATACAATAACGACACGATTACATTTAAAGGGGGGAAGGAGAGAGAGAGAGAGAGAGAGAGATGGCTTACAACATTAATAGGAGATAAATATGGTTGCAGAAAAACTTACACATGTGGGAGCGATCGCTGCGCAGTTAGTCAATGTTGAGAACCTTTGTGTTGAGAGACTTGTGCTCACCCTGGCTGGCTGTCCCTATATACACAACACACACAGCAACAACACAATGGTCCCTACCGCATGGGACAGAAGCTAGACTCCATTTTGGGAAAAACTCCCATGATTCCAAAGTCTGTAACATATGATTTAAAAGGGAATGCTAGCAGCCATTTTAGATTTGCAAGTCCAAACACATGGCATTCTTTAATTGACAAAGCCTATACCATAATCACATAGCAGAAGACATAAGACTCCACTATATTCCAAAATGTCTAAGCTTCAATATAATGCATATGTTCTGATTTTACAATTCCAAACCATCTAAATCACCTTTCACAATTTCAAGCCAACACCGTATCTCAATAACCAGGTACCCTCAAGTATCAGCCTGCTATTGCTACAAGCACATGACTACAGTAACAAAAGGAAGTATGTTTTGACTTCTAACCTTCAGCAAGATGTATCATGTAAAACTACTATAATCTGTTATAAATCACCATCCATAAATGTATACCAGAGATGCTATGCTACAGATTGTCTACTGTTCCAATTCATTACAGATTTCATAGAGTATCATCCCAAACACCCAACAATCACACAACTGCACAAGCATCATTAACCTTAAGCCATTTGTATCTCCAAACTAACTATTCTATGCCAATCATTTCACAACTACTTTACCACAAACACATATTTAAACTATTCTATGCCATTAAGCCATGTGAATTCAATACTTAGCAATCGTAAGGAGGTCAGTCCTGGTGATGAGCCAGCCATGCTTCTGGGTGCTATGTAGCTGTGTGAGTGAGTGTGCCCTGTGATTTCCAGTGGATATATCATACCTGCATTACAGCTGTGGGGGTGTGTCAACCACAGGAAGTGTGTGTCTTTCACAGCATGTGGGCTAGCTGTATCAGTGAGCTGAGCATGTGATCTTGGTTATGCAAAAACGTTGGGTGATGACTAACAAATTCCTGTCTTGTGGGAAGCTATTGTTTGGCGAATACTGTCTCACTGTCCACTTTCAGTTGAGACAATGACATCTCAGCAATCATTCTTCTGGAGACAAACCCAGCCCCATTCGTAAACACAGGTGTTGGCCCTCCTCATTGAGTCTCAAAGCTTAGTGTAATTAAAGGCTATTGTATTCCGTCTGCGGGACAGAAACTGACTGGTCTTAGGTGTAATTTATTCGGAATACAATTAATCTTCAATTACTATTCCTGTGCTTAACTATGCATAAGAACACGTGAAGCCCTCCCAACATGAAAGCTATTGTTTGGGGAATCTCTAAGGTCAAAGAGCCATCTTGAGACCCACTGATACCTGTTGAACTCAGGGGAATATTAACTTATAAAATACATTATTTTGATTAAATATGCAGCGTGCACACGCATGAAGTGCATATATGGCAACGTGCAGCGTGATATTTTTCTGACTTTGACAGTCCACCCTTTGGCAGTCACCAATAACTGCCACTTCCTAAAACATTTCAAAAAGAGAAAAATATATGTCATATGTAAATACATTTCTATGATTGGGTAAGGGAGGAGAGAAGAAGGTGGGAAAAGGGTATGACCTAGTGAGATAGCAGAAGCATGTGTGTATGAATCCATGTTTGGGGGGGTCATGTATCATCGTGCCGTACGTGTTTTAAAATCAAGCTTCGAGGTATTGCGAAGTATACATTTGAATTCCTTCTTATCCCGTATTAAGGGTCTGTGGATGGGCTGTCAAACTTTACCGAGCTCTTTTCGGCTTTTGGTTGCAACAAAATGGGGGAGCACATTTTAGTTGATGATACATGAATGGGGGGATATGTGAGTGCTGATGTCTGTGCCTGTATTCCCTATCGACTATGTGTGTCATTACCTGAAGGTTGTAGAAATGAAGATAAGGAGCAATTATGGTAAATGCAGTCATAAACTATGTGAGTTTAATATACATTTGTTGATTGAAGTCTTGTCTGGTGTCTTGTCTTGATGTACATGTTGACTGTAGTCTCTTTGGGCTTTTGCCAAAATGCAAGCAAAAAGCTTTCTCAATGTCCATAGACTTACAAAAAAGTGTTGGGCTAGCGTAAAATTAAAGTCACTAGGGATATGGGGGGTCTATGGCATAGTCCATCAGTTGTCTGTGTAAGAGGTTGTCAAATTCTTCTTCCAAGCGAGTCCTTGTACCTTGGAGGAAAACAAAGGAGAAACGGGTGAAAGAAACAGGTTGTGGAATCACCTTTTATCACAGCGTGGTTTCAATGGTTCGGTCGTAAGTCAAATCAATTTTGTTATGCGATACAGTCATTACTTCAGGCGGTACTTTTTCAATATAACATAACCCTTCTGAGTTTGGGGCGAGCCACTTATACGCCTTCCTCCCGCATATGAAATATGCATCATCGGGGAGAACATATGGGACGGAGTAGGACATAACCATATTACACATTTTCCATGTGGACTCTCCTAACCCTAATTCTCCCATCTGTCTAGTACACATATCCGATTGTATGATATGTGCACAGTATCCTGGTGATACTTCTCCAACTCTCATGATCCTACTTCCTAGGGTATACCTATATCGGAAATATTTTCCACTATCGGCTATGTGGCGTATGAGCTCTGTATCTGTAGGCATTCTATTGGCTCTATATGAAAAGGTCATGGTTTTGTTATTCCATGACACTTCACAATTTCCCGGCTTTCGGAGATTGGAAATGTTAAAACACACTAAGGATCTATCCACATGATATTGGTGGAGCTTCAAACTAGGAGGACTAGAGATATTAAACCTCTTGTCCACCGGTCTCCCACCACTTAACTCAAGTACCTCTCCTATAGTTAAAGGGAATGGTACTAATCCTGATTTGCTATGGCCTTGAGGTACTTGAGAGCATACCCAACAGTCTGTTTGGTTTAACACCTTACCCACTAATGAGTGATAGTCACCCAATGGATGCCGGTCCATGTTAATGTTAAAACTGGACTGACATTTCTTGATGCACCCATCCTCAACTAAGTTATCACAATGCCTACAGATGCAATTTTCTTCAGCTAACAATCCTTCACAATTCCTTCTATGGTCAATGCTACCAGATTGTTTTCTGATACTCGCCTTTGCTTAGTGATTATGTTGTTATTGGAAATCTACGCCTCCATCTTTGTCATCAGAACCTTTCTGGATCCTTTCTCGACCTCACTGGTACTCTCACCGAAACAGACTGCTCTGGTCAACATCAGGGTCGACATGAAAACACGGATCACAGTCTCTTGAGGCGAGTCCATCTTACAGGAGGAGAAAGGAGAAATTTGTAATGGGGGTACAGGAAAACAGTTTGAGGGGGAGAGAAACTTGTTACGATAATTAGTTCTCTAGTCTTGTTGTTCTTCTTGTTCTGCTGTCATCTCAAAGGTGCCGTCTCTCAGTCTTCCAACCGAACATTCTGGTGATACAATATTTCTTCCAAACCAGCGCTCTTTCTGTAAGGAGAATAAATCTTGCATCACCATTTGTCTAACTGATGTGTGACATACCATCTTTAAAACATGAAAACATGAGTGAGAAGAGAGAAAACAAAAAAAAAACAAAAGAGAGAGAGAACAATTCATATACATATATATTACATAAACCAACAATAAACAACAACAGGAAAAAAAACATTTTTCAAACATTTTAGAACATTGTCAGATCTGCCGTTCATCATCAGGCTGTCATATCTACATGTCCAATGGTATCCTTGCTCAGTCCCTCCCACCAGCACCTCCATACTCCACCCTTTGTATCTGGCCAGGATACATTGATGCGGGTAGGTCATGCTGGGGTTTGGTAGACTTCTGGAAAGACCAAGTAGCTATGCAATGTTTGAGTCCTACCGATGACCGTCAGAGATGGGGAAAAAGAAAACATTTCACAGATACATTACAAATTTTACCCAGTCATTACTGTGTCTTCAGGGAATGACCTCCCAATTTATTAACCGTTACCTCAGGCTTACCATCAGTCCTAATGATCACCTTTCCTGACTACATATCATGGGTGTGGCCCAAACTCCTTCCTATGTGATCTCTGATTACAATTTGGTGTGTCATAACTTTGCTCATATCTTTGTCTAGGGAGTTTATATGAATTTGGTCTACTTCTTGATCTACAATCTCTTGCAAAATGACCTTCCTTCTGGCAATTATAACACCTTTTCACCTTTGACTTACCCACAGGGATCTGGGGCTTCTTTGTTTCCCTGTGCTTGATGATGTTTTGCTCATGCCCAACAGCGTAGTTCCTTAATGCAGTTACTGAGTTATTTCTCCAGTTAGGTAGAGAGGCTTGTATACTCGTTCTTAATAGTTCCTTTAAACCATTTATTAACACCTAAACTGCTACTTTCCTGTAGTGTACATTTGTTTTAATATATTGTGTTCACCCTGACAGGATTTTGTTCCATTATGCTATTTTGTGTTAACTCTTTGGTGTAAGATGCATTTGTCTGTGAGTAACATACAATACCGTACTTACCTGTTGACACGACCTCACCTGACCCTCCGTTAGGGGGTTCTGTTATTGCCTTTACCAACTTGGCCGTGTCCCTCTGGGTGTCTCGTATGATGACTGCTGGGTAGAGTGTTGACATTGTGTTGGTTTCACCTTCTCGCTGGTAATCCTGAGGGGAGTTTAACATGGGGTGCGACTTGCACAGGTTAACATTTGTAATTTTGACACTTTCATTTTTATAAACATTATTACATTTGTTACTTTCATTCTTAATACAGTTACTAAGTGCATTTTTATCGTACACCATCGCGCCATTCTCTGCAGCCATAATCCTCTCCATTGCCATGTCTCTCTTCCCAAGATGAGAGTCAGATATGTAAGTTAAATTTCTTTGCATTTCACTTTCCTGTTGCCACAATTTTAAATAATCATAATGTCTAATACGCCTTTTTGAAGACTTAATCAGGCACACTCTTCTCCTTAAATTCTGTTACACTTCTGGGTTAAAAGTACCTACCCGGGAAAACTTTTCCCCGTCATGCACAGTCATCCTTTCCCATTCATTGCATAATATTTCTGTGTGATGACCATCTTGGTCTGATTTCTCACACATGACCTTGCCGACCTGATTGATCGGTTTCAAATCAACCTGAACCAGGGTTGATCGCCCCTTACCTGAACAAGTGGCCCCCATCTCTGCAGGCGTTGCTTTCACTACCTCTGACTTCCAATCAGGGTCTCCGGCAACCCTCACAGAAAACCAAAATGTCCGGGGTAAGGCTGCGGTGGGGGTTTTGCCTTGAGGTCCGCCCACTTAACTCCGCCCACGCTGGCCAATACGGCGACCAAAGTTCCCAGAGGTTCCGTACCCAACCTAGGGCATCTATGAACCTCTATTTACTGGGGCGTGTTGGACCTTCCAGTCCCCAGCAAGTATCGGTTGTTGGATTGTCCCCGAGTGATCAGGCTACTTCCCTTAAAATAAAAAAAATTACACAAATCACGATAACAATGTGCAAGTAGCGTTCTTCTGAATTCAAGACACGCTAATGCACACAATCACATGCGGTACAATCGTATCTGCACACAAGCAACTAATCTTATGTGCCGAACGATCAGTGGAATCGAAAATTTCTGCTGCGAATTCCTTCAGCGATGAGCTTTGTTGGCCTATATGGGTTTCGCACCAACCCTCTTCGGTTGTGCTCTCTACTTCTAGTCTGCTGTACCTGAACCTCTTGTTCTGTGACCTCCTGGTCCGTGACCTCCTGGTCTGTGCCTGGTCTGTGACCTCCTGGTCTGTGACCTCCTGGTCTGTGACCTCCTGGTCTGTGACCTCCTGGTCTGTTATGTACAGCAGACTCTACTGCTCATTAATGTGTCGAGTCTAACAAGGGACGCCTCCCAAGCCACCCCACGATATCACTCTCGCTGGTGTATCTCTTTCTACTGGCCTATGGTTCCCGCTTCAGTAATAAAAGAGAATTCTTATATATACACACACTCTTACCACATGTACACTTTAATTTTTATTTCTGCGCAGAAATCCTTTCATTCAGTATTAGCCTAACCCAGAAGAATTGCAATAGAGAAGGTTTTTTTTCCTTTTAACTTTAAACTTTTGGATTTGAGATAGATCTGTGTTATTATCGCGTTATTTCCTTATCACCTACTAGAACAATACTATCGTGCGGTTTGTATTATGTGGGCGTATCCATACGCTCCGTGCGTCGACCCTTGCGTCGCGTACGCTCTGTCCTTGTAAGGACACGTGTACACAGACCAAGTACGTTCACAGTAACACACTACACGTTTATCAATGTGAATGATCTTTAACTGTAATCATTCACTATACACCACCCAAATCTCCCTTGTATTCTTAGGCGAGACTGTGTGCGTGCCTTTTACAATTATACCCTTAAATATTACTTTTTATCTTTTAACTATTAATAACAACAAATGTCTCAGCGCTTTACCAATGGTATGTGGCAATCAGGAGAATGAGATGTGAAAATACACAGATGAAAATGCAATTCTAAATTTAATCTAATAACATACATTAATGTAAGCATACGCATATAGATATTACATATATGTACCAATCACTATTCCTTATGTGAGACCTTATTCAGTGCTTTTTTTTTTTTTTTAACTAACTCTGTAAAGGCGATTTCTTTCACTGCTGGGAGAGAAAAAAATAAAAAAATCCAAAGGTTAATTTGCACTTCAATGGTTATCCTACACCAAGCAGAGTTAAAGCTCTTGAAGAGAGACAGTGACAAAACAAAAACAAAAACAACAAAAAAACACTACGTTTTATTTGTGTATTTCCTAAATCAAATATTTAATTTATTATTAACTTTTATTAAACTGTATCTGAACCACTTATGATTGACTATGATATAGATTAAAAAAATGCATTAAAAAAACCTCATTAAATGATGATTTCTTTTTGACAATGGATGGCTGATTATTTCCGGAGTCAACTGAAATTCAGCCGCTTAGGGGGAAAAAAAAAAATTTTTCTTCCCAAAATGGCCGCTGCTCCTCCCCCTTCCACATCCATGAGGTTTACACAAAATGGGGGACAGACCTTTTGTCACAAAGAAAATCATCATGCCAGCTCCTTTTAGTTATCACGCTATGCAGAGCGATTAAAAATCATTTTTAAACCTATTTAAACAGACACCATCCAATCTGCGTGTGTAGTTGGCACCAAATAGAAATAAAAACCAGATTTACAAAGACAATAACGTACTGTTCCTACCTTCCAGTTCCCGAATTCCCTCAGCACTCCTTACCAAGTGAAGCAGACGCTTATCTGGTCAGCACTGCAAGGGATAGCACCTTCCCGCCTTTTGCTGATCGATAATGTCTGCTAAAGTAACCTAGTGCAGATATGTGAAGACCGGAGGAGCCCTCAATTGACAAAGCCTATATGTTTATCCTATTTAAAACACTTTAAAAGGTTAAGAGACACAGTACGCAATTGGCGCAAAAGGTACCGCAAGGGTACGCCCTTAGTGTAGCAGACGCTGTGCACAGGGTGTGAGCACAGGCGTCGCAGACACTTACAGAATTAAACTTTAATAACTATACCTTATACAATGTACTTATACTGTAAACCCTTGTGCAGTGATAAGGTGTAAATGCAACACAGTGTAACCTTTTTAGCTTAAAAGCTGTATGAGCGTATGTGACGCTCTGAGAACCCTTTAGCAATATAATAAACACTCTAATACCGGTCTAAGGTCACAACACCTTTAAGGAAGAGAATGAACGTTCAATTGCAAAAGAATAATACAATACAAGTCATACACTACCAAAATAACATAAAATACCTAACCGAATTACTACACATAAAATACAATAACGACACGATTACATTTAAAGGGGGGAAGGAGAGAGAGAGAGAGAGAGAGAGAGAGATGGCTTACAACATTAATAGGAGATAAATATGGTTGCAGAGAAACTTACACATGTGGGAGCGATCGCTGCGCAGTTAGTCAATGTTAAGAACCTTTGTGTTGAGAAACTTGTGCTCACCCTGGCTGGCTGTCCCTATATACACAACACACACAGCAACAACACAATGGTCCCTACAATACCGCATGGGACAGAAGCTAGACTCCATTTTGGGAAAAACTCCCATGATTCCAAAGTCTGTAACATATGATTTAAAAGGGAATGCTAGCAGCCATTTTAGATTAGCAAGTCCAAACACATGGCATTCTTTAATTGACAAAGCCTATACCATAATCACATAGCAGAAGACATAAGACTCCACTATATTCCAAAATGTCTAAGCTTCAATATAATGCATATGTTCTGATTTTACAATTCCAAACCATCTAAATCACCTTTCACAATTTCAAGCCAACACCGTATCTCAATAACCAGGTACCCTCAAGTATCAGCCTGCTATTGCTACAAGCACATGACTACGGTAACAAAAGGAAGTATGTTTTGACTTCTAACCTTCAGCAAGATGTATCATGTAAAACTACTATAATCTGTTATAAATCACCATCCATAAATGTATACCAGAGATGCTATGCTACAGATTGTCTACTGTTCCAATTCATTACAAATTTCATAGAGTATCATCCCAAACACCCAACAATCACACAACTGCACAAGCATCATTAACCTTAAGCCATTTGTATCTCCAAACTAACTATTCTATGCCAATCATTTCACAACTACTTTACCACAAACACATATTTAAACTATTCTATGCCATTAAGCCATGTGAATTCAATACTTAGCCTTCGTAAGGAGGTCAGTCCTGGTGATGAGCCAGCCATGCTTCTGGGTGCTATGTAGCTGTGTGAGTGAGTGTGCCCTGTGATTTCCAGTGGATATATCATACCTGCATTACAGCTGTGGGGGTGTGTCAACCACAGGAAGTGTGTGTCTTTCACAGCATGTGGGCTAGCTGTATCAGTGAGCTGAGCATGTGATCTTGGTTATGCAAAAACGTTGGGTGATGACTAACAAATTCCTGTCTTGTGGGAAGCTATTGTTTGGTGAATACTGTCTCACTGTCCACTTTCAGTTGAGACAATGACATCTCAGCAATCATTCTTCTGGAGACAAACCCAGCCCCATTCGTAAACACAGGTGTTGGCCCTCCTCATTGAGTCTCAAAGCTTAGTGTAATTAAAGGCTATTGTATTCCGTCTGCGGGACAGAAACTGACTGGTCTTAGGTGTAATTTATTCGGAATACAATTAATCTTCAATTACTATTCCTGTGCTTAACTATGCATAAGAACACGTGAAGCCCTCCCAACATGAAAGCTATTGTTTGGGGAATCTCTAAGGTCAAAGAGCCATCTTGAGACCCACTGATACCTGTTGAACTCAGGGGAATATTAACTTATAAAATACATTATTTTGATTAAATATGCAGCGTGCACACGCATGAAGTGCATATATGGCAACGTGCAGCGTGATATTTTTCTGACTTTGACAGTCTGGAGCATCCAAATTCTGCTCTGGCGATGCTGCAGCAGCAATCCTGGCTCCAGAGTGCTGTTCCAGACTCCCTTCTAGCCAGAAGCAAGGGCCCTGGGTTAGTGACAGTGGGGCCTACAGAGCCATGCACTCTGCACGGCGGCTCTAGCCGCACACCCCTGGTTACAGCCCTGGTATCAACTCAGTAACTATTAAATTCAGGGTAGCAACATTTACAATGTTCCTGAAATATTGCCTTATCCCCAACTTGACCACAAAATGTTTTTTTCACCAGGAAAATTTTACCAAGAAATCTAAATTACAGTGTAAAAAAAAAAAGCTGTTTAACATTTGTTGGCTACATGCAAAAGCAGCCATTATTTAATCTGCATAGAAAAAATATAAATGTATTTGCTCCCTTTGCATGGCAACATAGTTTGTTCCAGATATAAAGTTACATGCTTATTTTGCATTGCTTACAAACGTGAATCAGGCCGGCAGTGTACACAGTGTCAGACTGAGACATGTAGGGCCCACCGGGAAATGCAGTGGTAGGGGCCCATGTTAGGGGTGTGGCCAGTCTGCAGAGGGGGTGTGGCCTGCTACCTCTTTGGTTTGACTAACCATTGGCGAGTGCAACGTCTGGGCCCCTTCATAAATATATACAGTGAATTTAGCTGCTGCATGCATGATAATGTACCAGATTAATAACAGATTAATAACAGCAATGCACTGTAGAAAATACACCATAGTCCAGTATACGGTAACATATATATAATTTAAGTGCAAAGTCTGGAACCTGATACTTGGAGCAGAAGGTGGGACCCCAGGCAGTAGCGCCCACTGGTGGTTTCCCCTGTAGGCCAGTCCAAGCCTGAGTGTACACCATCCTAAGAATATTGCTTGGCCCCATTGTTGACAACTGGCCATAGACGAGATGTCCTCATTATCCACCAATATATAATATTATTTTAAAGTCAGCAACATTACACAATATTAACAGCGACCTGACCAAGAGCTGCAGGCTAAACTCACTAAGTACAGTACTTTTGAATAACATCCCGAATTATTAGCCAGACAAATATAATAACAGACATGGGGCCATATTCAATTAGCAGTGATAACGTACTTTTCACGTGAAAAGTCCGGTTTTCGGGTGAAAAACCGTACTTTTCACGTGAAATGCAATTACAGCCTATTCAATTATCCTGGAAAATTTATCGGTGATCATGTTTTCACTAATTTCATTTCACCTTCTCTGAAGCAGGTGAAAAGTTGGGAAAAGTCACTATTTTAAGGTAAAAATGTTTGGATATGGTACAGAACTCCTGGGACACCCCCCTTTATGACTAATTAGGCACGTTGAAGTTTTTAATTATTTTTAATTGGCCAATAATGACATGTCATTTTTGGGGTGAAAAAGTAAAAAGTGATGGAAATTGGGGTTCAAGGTATGGGACAGGTATATTGGGGTGCTTTATGAGTGGGACAGGTGTTTTTTAGGCTTGCAGATGGGAGTAATCGGTCTGTTTCCACTTTTTTTTAAAGTACCCTAAAATGACCCAAATATATACTTATACCCATTTTCATGTACCCCAAATTTAGTGAGAGCATTTATTTTGCTCAAAAAAACTTGCTTTCTATAATTTTTTTGCATTAAAAAAAAAATGCATATAACCGCCATTTCACACAATTTAAGTCCCCAAAAACTCTCTAATGTGATCTCTAACACACTTCTCTTCTGTTTTCCTATGTTAGTTTAGCATTTTTTGGGGTACAGGCTGATTTCCCCATTTTCACCTGCACTTTTCACTGCAAGAATTTTCACGTGAAACCCGGTCGGAATTGAATAGGTCGAAAAATGGAGCGTTTTCGCGGCAATTTTCGGCCGATTGCCACGAAAAATTTTCGGGCGAAAAATTGCCGCGAATTTGCGGATAATTGAATACCCTAGATGGAATGGAAACACTTAGAAAGCACAAGTGCTGTAAGTACTGTATATTGATAAAGCATTTGCATGAAAAACATGAGACAGCCTGAGCATTAGAACATACAAACAGAAATGGAGGAAAAAAATGTTTCCTGCCTAGTCAAGCAAGCTTTTCGAACCGATGATTGTCTATACTGTTATACTTAAAAGTGCCATAATACTAGTGCATACCAGCCAATGGGAGTAGACAGAATAGGACAGAAAAGGAACAGTAATGCCTCCAATATTCCGGAACTCTTTAAATGTGATTTTATTTCCTGGAGAGATAATACTACATTGAGATAAAGGGGTACAGGGGGTCTCAATATTTTCAATTTCAGAGTACTGTCCCAAATTTTAGCCCCCAAAATGGTAGGAGCTTATATGGAAATGGGAGGGGACTCATCAGAAAGTGGTTTGAAGGATTAGGACATTGTGGTTTCTTCAGAAGCAGGATAGAGCTGTTTGTTTTGTAATTTTAAATATTGGGAGATTTCATGTTATCTGGATGAGGTCACAGCATGCCCAAAGATCCATAGGACTTTAATTTTGCACCGGTTCTTCTGAGCTGAGAAAGACCAGGGACCGGATACAGCAATGCTAACAATTTAGTCAAACCTCCAAAAATTCCGTTTTTAGAGGTTGGCCCACTTACAGCATATGCACAAAGCTCTGGAATGCCATACATTCCGGAATGTGTATGAGGTAGGTAATGCCATCTTTAGAAGGTGTTACCCTATAAAATTGTATGGGCTTCTGTTGCATTGCCCCCTGAGAGGGATCCAATCGGATTCCTTCCAGAACCCCCAGCAGCGCATACATCACTCGACCCAGAAGTCCCCACACCACAAAGGACAGCTCCCATTAGAAGAACTGTCCTTTGCTTAAATATTCATGCTATTGGCATTTCTATAATGGCTGCAGTGTGTGCGGTGCACACGTGCCCCTGTGTCCAGGGGTCTCCCACTGCACACACTGCACCCAATACATATACTTACCCCTCCAGAGTCCCGCAACGGTGTCACTGCTGTACGGGCACAAATCACTCTGAAAATGGCCGCCGCAGCCATTTCTGAGTGATTTGCGCATGCGCACTGAAGGTGTCCCCGGGAACAAAATGCAGCTGCCATATTCCCGGAGACCTGCGCATGCGCAGTAGACTCTGGTATTATGCCAGAGTCTACTGCTGTCGGAGAGGAGGGGGCCCTCGACGGAGGCTGCATGCGGGTCCCCTCCTCTCTTAAAATGCCCGATTCATGCATATGGCGTTAGTAAATGTTGTTATGCAAGCGATGAGTGATGGGAGGCATCACATTCACAATGCTTCATGCTTCATGCTTCATGCGTCCCACCCCAGGTCTCATATTGACATTTTATCTCGATATATTTTGCACCTTTTAGATACTCTTCAGCAGATCAGCAAATGTCTAGGCACACTTTGTCCATTGTAGAAAACAACAAATCAAAAACAAAAACATTAAAACACACAAAAATGATGTAGAGTATGTAATAAAGGCAGTTCCAATGTTCTCTCACTCTCAATTCAGTTAGATGTGACTCGGTTGCAACCGCTACTTCCAGTACCGCCAGACTCATGGATAAAGCTGCATATGAAAATCCATGGGTCTGGGGCAAGATTGGGGCATGAGGGGGCAAGTTGCGGAATGGTTTCTGGCATTTCCCCACCATTACAGCAGCAACTCATCCCCCTCAAGTCTAATTGAATTGACCCTTAAAGTTAAACAAGGCACTAATTTATGGAAGGAGCATTTGTATTTATGTACAATGCATCTTTTGAGATTTTTCCACCTTTCTGCAATCTTAGGCTCATTTCTACATTGCAATTAGTTTTCCTAATCAGCATGTGATTTCAGCAATCTCGCTTATCAGAACCACATCTAAAATATTGTTTTTCAATATTTTTACATTGAGGTTTGCAAACTGCAGCTTGATACATTACATGATTCACAATCTTTTCATATGTAAAAAATTAGAATGTTGGTTTTAGAACTGGCTCTTTAATAAAAAATGCAGTTTGATGTAGTGGGGCGCCCGAAAAGGAGGTGTGATCTCACTGGAAAAGGATGTGGCCTCATGGGAAGTCACGATTACATCACTCAGGGGGCTTGCCCAGCATTCCCAGAGATGATTGGCTGTCCCCGAAGACTGTCCCTGCACTATTGGCTCCTTCTCAGTGACAGGACTGGAAGCGGCATGATAATGTCACAGTGGAGCCCCAGGCTCACGATCACTGTGGAAGAGCATTTTGGTGTCAGGAATTACAGGGAGGGTTATAATTTAATTCCAAGAATGTTAACCCTTTAAGTGCAGGATGAACCATCCATCCTGCTTTAGAAGGTCTGTTACATTTAATTCTAATTTTGTATCGTATATAATACCTGTGAAACCGAGAGTTAATGGAAATGCAAGTAATTTATTTGATGCAAGAGCTGGTGTGTGTTCCCAATGAATTCCAATCTCTACCTCCAGGTATATGAGGTTTAATTATATTGCGTTTGAAGAGGTAGGGGGCAGAGCACTTCATTATCTTTTGGAATTGAGTTATAGGCCTTTGCCTTAAAGGAGAATTTTCATCAACATATAAATAATCCTTATTTTAATCCAATTGTGTCTTCAAACAGTTCACTTGTGTTTCAGGGATTCCGATTTCTTTAATATAGAAGCTTTAGCTTGATTAAAGGAATCAGTTGTTGACCTGTAACAGTGGTGGCTTTCACTTGCTGTGCAAAAATGATTGTAGGTCTAGTGACAAGCTATAAAGAATATAATGCAATCAGTTAATAACCCCTATAATGCAATAAATTCAAACTCCCTATACACTTGTAAGCTACTGAGTTACATGTAATGAATTTGGCCTGTTTTTTGGGTGCTTTTGAAGAATTGTTGTAATGAAATTGTATTGTTACAATAGAGACACCATTGTGGATTTTTTTCAATATTAAATCCTTCTATTTAATTGGCAACATAATTGTTATGAGCAAGGTCTTTCCTCCTTTGTATTGCATATGCGACAAACATTTCAGTGCTTGCTGCTCGAGAGGAACACTGTCAGTATGCATTTCAGTAAAGCCTACCATCCCTCCTGCTAAATCTCTGCTCTACCCTCCTCCCTTGACATTCGCTTCTCCCCAGTTCACACTCTATCTGTTCTCCTCTCCTCTTAGCATGTAAGTTCTCATGGGCAAGGCCCTCCTTCCTCATTTTCCTCCCCAGCACTATCCTTGCTTCCATTGCTGCTTTTCCCTTATCACCTAGTCCCTTTTGTGTACTCATACTTTGTTGGGTACAGACTCATTGGGGGAATTCAATTGTTATTGTGGGTCCCCCAACCAGCGCGTGAACCGCAGCTATTCAAATGTTTCTGCCGGCGGGTGCGAGACCTTCATTTTAGCTCGCTACTCCCAGGGGTGGTGAGCTGAAATGCACAAAGAGTGACCCGTTTGGGCGGCCCAAACGGGACTTTTCGTGTTGCATGCTTTCATTTAGTCAGGTTTTTCTAAACCCGACTGATATGGGCGTGATCAGCGCGATAACGGTGGACAATTGAATATCGCTTTGTGATCTCCCATCACTTTAGACAGGAGATTGGTTGCAATTAAACAACTGATTTCACCTCCCCTGTAACTCACCTCTGCTTACCTTTTAAGATACAGTGAGTTTCCCAACCTTACCAAACCCACCTAGTTTGTCGGTTTAGGGCTAGATGCATTATCGCATGGAGAGTGATAAAATGGTGAGAGAAAAAGTACAACCAATCAGCTCCTAACTGCCATGTCACAGGCCCTGTTTGAAAATGACAGTTAGGAGCTGATTGGCTTGTAGTTTATCACTCTCCAATCTAGCCCTGTGTTGTTTCAAATATATATTTAATCCAGCTCAAGTGCTACAGCTGCATCCACCACTTGAGGCTTTCTCTCTGACAGCCTCATGTGAATCCCTCCCGGGGAAGATAAATAGGAAGCAATGTTGGTTGTGCTGTCTGGTTGTCATGGCAACAGAGATAAACCCCCGATCCTGTCAGACTGATTCCCCATTGAATCAATCCTTCAAAGCTGTCGGACTCATAATGCAAAGAGATCTGGGAGCTGTAGTTTGGGCACTGAAAGTGACTGGAGATCAAGGGGCGATATTCAAATGCCCCCACTTATCACGCTGATCGCGCCCATTACACTCAGGTTTAGGCACACAAAGCACCTAAATGTGACTAAAGTAATAAAATAATGGGCACAAGCGTTAAAAGACCCGCTTGTGTGCCCAAACAGGTCTCTTTATGTTCATTTCAGCTTGCAACCCCCCAATCACAGCTTGAGCTTAGTCTGAGCTGTAGTTGGTAGCGCAGGGGAGAGTGGGGTAAGATGAGCCAATCCTTACTTACTGTACGTTGTCCCCTAGGCAAGGAAAAATAAAACATAACCTTTTTTCAGGATGTATCCTGTTGATTACAATAATTAGAATGCATCTACGACAAAAGGCTATGAAATTATGACTTCTCAACAAAAAAAAAAAAGGTAGTTATGTGGCTCAACTTGCCC
Source organism: Pseudophryne corroboree (assembly GCF_028390025.1). Classification (NCBI taxonomy): domain Eukaryota; kingdom Metazoa; phylum Chordata; class Amphibia; order Anura; family Myobatrachidae; genus Pseudophryne; species Pseudophryne corroboree. The sequence goes on along the minus strand of NC_086450.1, from coordinate 370,099,761 downwards.
CACATTAGGGGTAAGTTAACCCAAGTCAATGGGTAAATTGAGCCATCTGGGGGTAAACTGCCCAATTGACCTTTTCAAGTTTAAACATGAGAATAATTTTAAATATTTACTAATGACTTTTCCTTTTCCAAATAACCTTATTTATTTTCTTAAAGTTAACTGTAAACAATACTGTACACTGTAATACCAAACAAAAATAGTTTATCATTCAACAATGAAACAATTTTCATACTTGTTCAGCATTTCAATTACTAGTCAACATTTCACCTATCAACGTTGCAGAGAAATATGTGTTGCTCCCTCTTTACCATTCCTCCAGCCGTTTGAGGTTGAGGTACTGTACTGTGGCTTCTTCAACAAATCACTTTGTGGGAGATTTATCACACTTGCAGAGAGATAAAGTTGAGAGAAATAAGGTACTGCCAATCAGCTTCTTTCATTTCACAGGCTGTTCTATAAAAATAATAGAAGCTGATTGATTGGTACAATATCTCTATCACCACATTATCTCTCTCCAATCTTTGATAAATCTCCCTCATTGTTGTCTACCAAATTTCCAACCAATTGGATTTAAGAGGGAGACATCAACTAGGAGCGAATTGGTTTGTACTTTACTTCTCTCCACTTTCGGGGTAATTCAGAGTTTATTGCAGCAGCAAATTTGTTAGCAGTTGGGCAAAACCATGTGCACTGCAGGGGGGGCAGATATAACATTTGCAGAGAGACTTAGATTTGGGTGGGTTATATTGTTTCTGTGCAGGGTAAATACTGGCTGCTTTATTTTTACACTGCAAATTAGATTTCAGTTTGAACACACCCCACTCAAATCTAACTCTCTCGGCACATGTTATATCTGCCCCCCCTGCACATGGTTTTGACCAACTGCTAACAAATTTGCTGTTGTTGTCAACAACTGTGAATTACCCTCTTTATCTCAGGGACGGATTAATCCTTGGGGGTGCCCGGGCACGTAAAATAGGTGGGCCCTGATGGAAGGTGGGGGATGTATATTAAATTGTGCATACCTTCCAACATGTCCCATTCCAGGAGGGACAAAATGCTCTCTACCTGGACTTCCCACTTAATATATGATTGTCGTCAACTGTGTTGAACTATTTAATTGATAAGAAAGGTACTTCAACACAGGTGAGTGCAATCATAAAATAAGAAGGAAGTTCAGGTAGAGAGTATTTTGTCCCTCCTGGAAAGGGTCATGGTGGGAGGTATAGATTGTGTATATTACATTTAAACCAATGGTGTATATTAGTTTTTTACTAATAGTTTAATAATGCCTAAGTATTGTTTATAGCTCCACCTAATTGTAAGACAACTATTTTATAAACTTTTCTTGTAGTGGAACAAAGACAACTTAACCTTAAAAAACACATACAAAAATGAAATAATTTATCTTGTCACAAGCAAGAATCTGTACTACTACAGACAAAATAGGACAGGACTCAGGAGGACTCTCTGTATGTCTCAATCTCTAGACCCAAATGGTTTAGTTGCATAACAGTTTACACAAGACTCAGTCACCCAGGCGGGAAGGAGGAGAAGCTTGGATCCCTGTATCATTTACAGCTCTCTCCACCCTCCTATCTCTCCTCTGGTCAGAAAGCTCTGTCGGTAGCTCATGAAACATGATATTCCTGTGTCTTTAATTGCACTGCATACTGTCCTGCTTGCATTCTGGCTTATGGTTCTGCTGCTGCTTAAGTGTGCTCTGGCCGGTGGGCCCCCCTGACAAAGGGGGGCCTGGGGTACAGTATGCCCTACATCCCCCCCTTAATCTGGCTATGAGTTAAGCCCCATAAAAATGAAAGTGTCACTTGGATACAGCACATTCTATGGATTCACAACATTACTGCCTCATACCCAGATGAAGATTCAGCCTTTAATGCTAGCCAATGTCATAGGGCCCCAACGTACTCCAACCGGCAGCATAGAGTACTCCCAATCATTTATTAAGAGTCTATACTGCAGTTCTTCTCACATAATTTGCTGCTTTTACTGAAATGTATTAGTTGAAATTAAGTCCATTCTCTGAGGTTAAACTGTTATGGCCATAAGATGCTGTTAAATGTTAGTGCCATAGATACTGTGTACCATGGGCCAAATACTTACTAAATAGAAATACTGGATACTTTAACTGTTTGCAGAAGCCTGAATATTAAGTGTGCTGCAGTATTGTGAATGTATATTAATTTTCTTTTTATTATATAATGTAAATGTTTGGGAACTGAATTGTGTTAATGACTGTTGTTAGTGTTTTAGTGTTACCAAAGACTATAGTTAATCTGTATCTTATATATTTAGCTGTAACTGACATTACCAATACCATGTTACAGAATAAATATTGACATTCTTTTACATCCAAGCTATTGAATTTCTCTGGGAGAATCCTTACTTCTCAAGCAATCACTACCATGGAGAAACTGACCAATGAACAAGTACTCCTGAGCTTTACATACCACTCTCACACCCACCTCACCCCGTGGTACCATATATCTTGGCATCACATACAGGTTTGTAAAGTCTACAGTAAGGTAGAACCCAATACAGAGAAATCTTGGAAGAACAGCAATCTGCTCAGCAACATGCGCAAAATGCACCTGGACATATTTTCATTGCTCAGAGCAGGGAAGCCCCACCATGGCTATAGTAAATCCAATTATGATGCCCTATTACTTTGGAGCTCCAGAGCTCCCCACATACAAAGAGGACATCTGTAAATCAGAGTACAGCAAGATAGGGAAGTCCATGTTTTACCTGGATCAGCAACAGATAGAAATTCTGATTGGACAGATAAAGGGTCTGCACGTCATGGCCCTTCCAGGGAAGACAGGCTGAAGAGCAGATTTGTAAAAGGCTGGAAAAACTGATATTACCAATACCAGGTTACAGCCTAAATATTTATGCTTTGTTGCATTTGTCACCCTCACCATCCGGGCTACATATGTATTGTCAAAGTCGAAAAATATTCCAGTACACACATTACGTACTAACCACACACACATGCCCTTGTTCCGCCGTGCGTGTACATATCCGCAATTTGCATATGGTCGCTCCCGCGGTCCTGCGCGTGGCATGGGTATTTACGGCAGAGTTTGTGAGCGCATAGAGGGTTATCAAAACATTACATATTTAATCCAAATAGTGCACATTGTACACATAGCCCCCCTGCACCACATCAGCAAGTATCAACAGTTTAAATGATTCCAGGACTAAGGGATTCGCCTTTGCATGATAGGAAGGGACAGACTTAGGTTATAAGGTGATGTCTGGTATCCAGCTGTAGGGTATTTTAAGGGTAACATTCCGGTGTTGGTTAGAGGAAGATTGCATGTTCCTGCGTATAGTTATGTGCAGAAGTAGAATATAGATATAAACTGTATTTACTGTATATTATGTATGCGGCAGGAATCCAGAGGAGACCACCCACAAGAGCAGTTGAGAAAGACATCGCCCACCTTTTCAAATCAACATATGACCTCTCCTGTAATGTAAAGATGCATCTCTGTGTCCAATGGACAAAGGGATTACAGTATCCATTGTATTGCTTTTGGAAGTAGTGTATAAAAAGCCTGTTGCTGCCTGGCCGGTCAGAAGACTCTTAACGCTATCTACCCGATTAGCGGAGGACTGGACCAGGTTGCGCAAGCGAATATTCTCACGTATGTACATTGACTGTAGCCATTTACTCTTTTGTATTGTAGTGTATAAATTGTATTGTTATCCCCTTCCAGATATATACGCTGAGGTGTCGGAGCCCAGTGTTTAACTACAAATCTGTGTTGTGTCCTCTTTTTTCCCTGCTAGGGTTTAAAGCGTATTACATTACCTAACTGTATAAGGATTAAAAGTGTATTGATAAGTTGTGTACGCGCTGCGGGTACTTTGTATAGTCAGCGCTGCATAAGGTTTAAGGTGTAACATCACTGCAGTGCTTTGCTGCATAAGGTTTAAGGTGTAATAATATCATTGCATTGCATTACTAATAAGGTTTAAAGTATATCAAGAGTGTGTGCGCGCTGTGTACTTTGTACCCCCAGCGCAGCGTTTGTACGTTAAGTCCGTACAAGGTACGGGACCCTGTACGCAAATAGCGTACAGAGTACGTAGCGTGTGTACTAAGTCTAGCGGCCGCAGCGGCTCCATGGTAAAAGTGTGTTTAAAGGTATAGCTTTATGGTTTGAGATAATATCGACATTATCAATTGGGGGCATCGTCCGGTTTTTCCTCATACCCGCAGCCTAGCAGGTTAAAGAAGACTTTATCTATCAGCAAAGGGCGGAAAGGTATCCCACATAAGCCTTCTCCTGGTTGGTGGATACACTGGAAACCCTAAATTTATTGCTGATTAGATGGCGTCTGCTCTGCATGGTTTGTAGGGATGCTGGTGGGACCCGTAAAGTAAATACGCAAAGCTATTCATTTTTTTTAAAGGTCTGTGAATTTCTGTTTGGTGCCAAATGCGCACACAACACAAGCATACACCTGTACTTTGTATTTGTATACCTGCTCGCATTGTTGCCATAAGTACTGATTACTAGATTCATTTAGACCTGTACGGAGAAATTTGTTGCTATTTAGTTAAAATATAGAATAAATATTAAGGAAGTAAATGTAAGACACAAATACTGTCTGGCCTAGTTAAACAGGTTTATACAGAAAGAAACTGTGTTGTGTTAAGTAAATGATTATAGGTAATATCGCTTACATTTATAGAAGTGTGGGATTTGTACTATTGCGGACGTACGGTTTTTGTACACGTGTCTCGGACAAAGTACGGGACTGCGTACGCAACGTAAAGACATACGCATGGTCGCGTGTTTGCACAACGTGCGTAAGGGTACGACCGCTAAGTACACATTACACAATAGCATTGTTTAGTTTAGGGGCGGAACAGTAGCCACGCTACAATAGCACAAATTGCTCGGTTTCCAAAATTTAGTTTAAATAAAACCTTTTTTACTGTATTACCTCTGAGGAAAGCTATCAGTTAACAGGAAAGGATATTTTTCTGATCAGAAAACTATAGAGTGTTAGTGTGGGCTGAAAAAGGTGTGAATGTATTGAACCCCGCTTGATGAACTTGGTGAACTCAGTGAAACTCGGTGAACTTGGTGAGCACGGTCTAGGTGAACACGTGCAACGGAGTGTGAAGTTGTTGTTTTCTTGGTATTACACTCCTGATGTTTTGGAGCACAGTGTGAAGACTCCAGTGATCCTACAACTTATAGATAGCAAGTGTCTATAAGCGGTACGATTGGACCGCACGGTTGTGTGAGCAATACGTGGCGCAACGTGATACGAAGTTTTGCATATTTGTGCGTAAATCTCGTCATCATACGCGTTGTGTAGAGCACATGCAAGCGTGATTTGTGTAAAAATTGTCTTTTAGGCAGATATTCACTGGGTACGGTAAGTTACTCCTAAAGGCCCAGGGGATATAGGCCGAAGTAGGGCCTGCAATGGCTACACATGTCTGCTAAAAAGGGCGGATCCGTGGTACTCGGAGCAGAAGAAGTTAGTGGAAGAACTTTGAGGACTTCCACCGTTAGACTACTGTGTTTGGAGCATTTTAGGAAATTTTCCCGTGTTAAAAGGGTCCACAATGGGAGCCAAGTGCACAACACAGGGACGTTCCTCAATCAGGGTTCAGACAGCAGAATTGAGACCCAGGGGGTCAGCTCGGTTGGTAATGTGGGGGAAGTATGATCCCCACACTGAGACCTTTTGTGATGAATAGGACACGAATGACTGTGGGGGATAAAGCATCATTTCCTGGGATAGGTAGTTTTGATCCAGAGGTACTACACAATGTAAGGAGTAGGATATGTCTAATAAAATCCAGAAAACAAAGGATTAGACATACAGATTGTTTAAATTTATGGCAGCAAGAGGGCGATATGCAAAGGGAACTAGCTTACGCAGCCGGTTCCAAACCTAGCAGGAACATGATGGCAACCGCACCACCGTATATTGTAGGGGAGAAGGTGGCTACAGACAATGGCATATTGGTATCTGATAAGAGTATAGTTGATAAATGTACTTATGCTAACCCGTGCAAGTTGTATCCCATTTTAAACTTTCCTCAGGACTGTGAGCAAGAAGATGAGCCCAGCGCGATATCGGCACTCTCTCTAGCAGCCACCATACAGAACACTCAGGTGGGCACGGCCCAACCAGTAAGAGCAGTAGTAAGGCCCCCTAGCGGAGGGATAAGTGTGGTCGTGTCCACAGGTAAGTACGGTACCGTACATTATGCAGAGACAATAGCACCTCAGATTGTGGAGTCAACTCAGAATGATGTAATTGAATTAAATCCTGTCAGGGTGATCGCAGTCCCCAATGGGAAGACTGACGCTCAGGGAGTCACTCCCATCAGGAACATTGCTATGCATTGTCCTTTGTCCCGGACAGAATTGAGGACAATTATGTCTGAATTTCCCGATCCCACAAACAAAGATTGGCGAACAGTGCTACGAGTATGTTTACCTTCCAATATTGACCCCGCGAAATTCATTACTGATTGTAAATTAGACGCAGAAGTACCTCTCACTGATGAGTACACTCAGGAGAATGTACAACAAATTAATCTGCAATTAGGAATATATTTCCCTACTGTTGTCAAATGGAATAAAATCTTTTCCATAAGACAAAAAGAAGGTGAAACGGCATCTGAATATTTCCATCGAGCACTGCAGGAAATGGCTAGATACCTAACTGGAGAGGTATCTCAGTGGCTGCATTAAGAGAGTCCGCTATCGAGCACGACCGTAATATCCAGAAAACCAGGGAGGCACAGGGGAAGCGGTTGATGGAGATGAGCATCCAAGCACTGGAAGGAGCACCAACTCGACCAAAACCCCAGGCCCCTGACACATGGAGAAAGCCAAGAATTTGTTATCTGTGTAAAAGGGAAGGGCATTATGCCAGCAATTGTAACAGCACACAAAAATTCAGACCCCCTAGACAAGAACATGAGCAAAGTTTTATAATACACATAATAGGGATCAGGGATCGCATAGGAGAAGTTACGAGCCACACACAGGGGAAACAAGGAGGCACCCACCAAGGAGGGACTGGCAGACTTCTGAAAATTCTCAGCTATCCCCCTCACATATTGTAGCTGCCCGCGCGCTGCGGGAGGGTCACAATATACAATAGGGGTTGGGCCACACCTGTAGTCTGCAGCCAGTGAAGTTGATTGCTAGCCTTGGTAGTGAACCTGAGGTCACAGTTGATGTAGCTGGTAGATCATTCCTTGTAAATACAGGGGCGGCCAGGTAAACTCTGTGATTTGTCTTCAAAGTTTCCTCTTCATCCTCTTACGTTCACTGACAGGATTACAGTTCAAACGTCACATGCCTACTCGGTCTGTCAGAGCTCTGCCTAAATCCAGTATATCTCACTTGCATAAGGACACCAGTATCAGCGTGCCTGGTCATGCACAAAGGGTGAAGAATGGGAATACTGGTGAAGATAGACTGTGCATAGATACCGATATACATGATGGTGTGACAGCCTGATGGTGAACGCAAATCTGACAAATTTTCTTTTTATTATTCCCCCCCCCCTCTCTTTTCACTTTCCAAAGATGGTTTACTTCATACAACAGTTAAACACATTGAAATGCAAGATTTATGTTCCCTACAGAAAGGTCGCTGACCCGGAGAGAACATTGTATCACTGGAGTGTCTGTTCCGGGAAGGTTGAGAGGCAGTACTGTTGAGACGGCACCTGAGCGCGGAGAACAACAAGACCAGAGGCGGTTGTCGCACCAGTTTTTTTTCATTTTTATTATTATTTTCTCCATCTCCCACTGCCCTCCTTCTCTCCTTCCATTTTCCTCCCCCTTCTTGTTTCCTTTCTCTTCCCTTAACAAGATGGACTTACCCCAAGAGACTGCGTTCCGGGTTTTCCTGTTAACCCTGTTGTTGACCAAAACAGTCTGTTTTGGTGAGAGTCCCAGAGAGGTCGAGAAAGGATCTGGAATGGGTTCTGATGACGAGGACGGATTTGTAGAATTCCAAGAGCAACACATCACTCGAGCAAAGGCGAGTATCAGAAAACAATCTGGTAGTCAGGGAGCTCGGAGGCACTGTGAAGGGTTATTGGCTGAGGAAAATTGCATTTGTAGGAATTGTGAGAACATAGTTGAGGATGGGTGCATCCAGAGATGTCAGTCCAGCCTTAATATCAACATGGACCGTCATCCATTGAGTGATTACCACTCACTAGTGGGTAAGGTTTTAAACCAAACAGAATGCTGGGTGTGCTCACAAGTACCTCAAGGTCAGAGCAAGTCAGGATTAGTACTGTACCCTTTAGCAATAGATGAGGTACTCGAATTACGGGGTGGGAGACCGGTGGACAAGAAATTTAATATTTCTAGGCCCCCTAGTTTGAAGCTCCACCAGTATCATGTAGATAGATCCTTACTATGCTTCAACATTTCCAATTTCCGAAAACCATGAAATTGGGAGGAGACATGGAATAACCAGACCATGGCCTTTTCGCATAGAGCTAATAAGATACCCATAGACTCGCAACTTGTACGCCAAATAGCAAACAGTGGAAGGTATTTTCGGTATAGATATACTCAAGGAAGCAAGACCATGTGGGTTGGAGAAGTATCACCAGGGTACTGTGCTCATATCATCCAGCCTGATACTTGTACTGAGCAGATGGGAGAACAAGGGATTGGGTTTTTCACTTGGAAAGTTTGTAATATGGTAATGTCATATTCTGTCCCATATGTTCTCCCCGATGATGCCTATTTCATATGTGGGAGGAAGGCGTATAAGTGGCTTGCCCCAAACTCAGAGGGATTGTGTTATGTTGGAAGAGTGTTGCCAGAGGTCATGACCATAACCCATGATAAGATGAAAGATGTTCACCGCAGTGCTCAGGCTCCTTATACTCATACTCACTATGAACACATCGTTAAGAGACACCTCATAGAAAGGACAGAACACGTAGCCTCTGATTTGATCCACGAATCCACCGGGATTCAATTCCTTCTCGCATTAGACATCACCCGTACTGCCAGAGGAATTATAAATTATAGGTACATCCATGCGCTAGCGAACTTGATAGATAATATCACTGAGATGTATGACGTCACCTTCAGGTACACGGGTAGGGAGTTGCAAGCTTACAAGACAGAACTGATCCAGCACAGGATGGTCCTTAATTATATCACAGCTGTGACGGGTGGGTACTGTGTCACTTTGGCAACTCAATATGGTGTGAAGTGCTGCACGTATATTACAAACAGCACTGATGACCCAACCGAGATCATCGATCAAAAGATGGACGATATCTTGCAGTTGAAGTGGGAGTTCCGAAGGAGACACAACCTTACCCTAACGGCTGTGAGTAATGAACTGACCGGCCGGGTCTCATGGTTGAACCCACGAAATTGGTTCTCAGGTTTAGGAGGGTGGGCTCAAAATGTTATCATGAGTGTAGGGAAGTTTCTCCTTTGTATCCTGGGAGCCGTCATAATTATTGGTTTGATATTTAGGTGTGTTCGAATCCTAACGCGGCGCAAGCACGGCACAAAATTGATGAGTTTAAGGAGCAGGAGCATTGTTACAGCAGCAGATTTAATTTATGACCCATCCATAGAGACAGTGTTATGATAAGGATTGCAAATGAATTCCATGGCCTGTTTCTTTCACCCATTTTTCCTTTGTCTCCCCCTTTGCCCAGATACATCGATCCGGAAAAGACATCGACTATACCCAAGAATGATTACGAAAATGTTTTGTGAATGCATTTTAGATATGTGTCTTATCTTCATCTCTACAACCATCAGTTAGTGACACACATAGTAGAGATGAGCGCCGGAAATTTTTCGGGTTTTGTGTTTTGGTTTTGGGTTCGGTTCCGCGGCCGTGTTTTGGGTTCGACCGCGTTTTGGCGAAACCTCACCGAATTTTTTTTGTCGGATTCGGGTGTGTTTTGGATTCGGGTGTTTTTTTAAAAAAACACTAAAAAACAGCTTAAATCATAGAATTTGGGGGTCATTTTGATCCCAAAGTATTATTAACCTCAAAAACCATAATTTACACTCATTTTCAGTCTATTCTGAATACTTCACACCTCACAATATTATTTTTAGTCCTAAAATTTGCACCTAGGTCGCTGGATGACTAAGCTAAGCGACCCTAGTGGCCGACACAAACACCGGGCCCATCTAGGAGTGGCACTGCAGTGTCACGCGGGATGTCCCTTCCAAAAAACCCTCCCCAAACAGCACATGACGCAAAGAAAAAAAGAGGCGCAATGAGGTAGCTGTGTGAGTAAGATAAGCGACCCTAGTGGCCGACACAAACACCGGGCCCATCTAGGAGTGTCACTGCAGTGTCACGCAGGATGTCCCTTCCAAAAAACCCTCCCCAAACAGCACATGACGCAAAGAAAAAAAGAGGCGCAATGAGGTAGCTGTGTGAGTAAGATAAGCGACCCTAGTGGCCGACACAAACACCGGGCCCATCTAGGAGTGTCACTGCAGTGTCACGCAGGATGTCCCTTCCAAAAAACCCTCCCCAAACAGCACATGACGCAAAGAAAAAAAGAGGCGCAATGAGGTAGCTGTGTGAGTAAGATAAGCGACCCTAGTGGCCGACACAAACACCGGGCCCATCTAGGAGTGGCACTGCAGTGTCACGCAGGATGTCCCTTCCAAAAAACCCTCCCCAAACAGCACATGACGCAAAGAAAAAAAGAGGCGCAATGAGGTAGCTGTGTGAGTAAGATAAGCGACCCTAGTGGCCGACACAAACACCGGGCCCATCTAGGAGTGTCACTGCAGTGTCACGCAGGATGTCCCTTCCAAAAAACCCTCCCCAAACAGCACATGACGCAAAGAAAAAAAGAGGCGCAATGAGGTAGCTGTGTGAGTAAGATAAGCGACCCTAGTGGCCGACACAAACACCGGGCCCATCTAGGAGTGTCACTGCAGTGTCACGCAGGATGTCCCTTCCAAAAAACCCTCCCCAAACAGCACATGACGCAAAGAAAAAAAGAGGCGCAATGAGGTAGCTGTGTGAGTAAGATAAGCGACCCTAGTGGCCGACACAAACACCGGGCCCATCTAGGAGTGGCACTGCAGTGTCACGCAGGATGTCCCTTCCAAAAAACCCTCCCCAAACAGCACATGACGCAAAGAAAAAAAGAGGCGCAATGAGGTAGCTGTGTGAGTAAGATAAGCGACCCTAGTGGCCGACACAAACACCGGGCCCATCTAGGAGTGTCACTGCAGTGTCACGCAGGATGTCCCTTCCAAAAAACCCTCCCCAAACAGCACATGACGCAAAGAAAAAAAGAGGCGCAATGAGGTAGCTGTGTGAGTAAGATAAGCGACCCTAGTGGCCGACACAAACACCGGGCCCATCTAGGAGTGGCACTGCAGTGTCACGCAGGATGTCCCTTCAAAAAAACCCTCCCCAAACAGCACATGACGCAAAGAAAAATTAAAGAAAAAAGAGGTGCAAGATGGAATTGTCCTTGGGCCCTCCCACCCACCCTTATGTTGTATAAACAGGACATGCACACTTTAACCAACCCATCATTTCAGTGACAGGGTCTGCCACACGACTGTGACTGAAATGACGGGTTGGTTTGGACCCCCACCAAAAAAGAAGCAATTAATCTCTCCTTGCACAAACTGGCTCTACAGAGGCAAGATGTCCACCTCATCATCATCCTCCGATATATCACCGTGTACATCCCCCTCCTCAGATTATCAATTCGTCCCCACTGGAATCCACCATCTCAGCTCCCTGTGTACTTTGTGGAGGCAATTGCTGCTGGTCAATGTCTCCACGGAGGAATTGATTATAATTCATTTTAATGAACATCATCTTCTTTACATTTTCTGGATGTAACCTCGTACGCCGATTGCTGACAAGGTGAGCGGCGGCACTAAACACTCTTTCGGAGTACACACTTGTGGGAGGGCAACTTAGGTAGAATAAAGCCAGTTTGTGCAAGGGCCTCCAAATTGCCTCTTTTTCCTGCCAGTATAAGTACGGACTGTGTGACGTGCCTACTTGGATGCGGTCACTCATATAATCCTCCACCATTCTTTCAATGGTGAGAGAATCATATGCAGTGACAGTAGACGACATGTCCGTAATCGTTGTCAGGTCCTTCAGTCCGGACCAGATGTCAGCATCAGCAGTCGCTCCAGACTGCCCTGCATCACCGCCAGCGGGTGGGCTCGGAATTCTGAGCCTTTTCCTCGCACCCCCAGTTGCGGGAGAATGTGAAGGAGGAGATGTTGACAGGTCGCGTTCCGCTTGACTTGACAATTTTCTCACCAGCAGGTCTTTCAACCCCAGCAGACTTGTGTCTGCCGGAAAGAGAGATCCAAGGTAGGCTTTAAATCTAGGCTCGAGCACGGTGGCCAAAATGTAGTGCTCTGATTTCAACAGATTGACCACCCGTGAATCCTTGTTAAGCGAATTAAGGGCTCCATCCACAAGTCCCACATGCCTAGCGGAATCGCTCCGTGTTAGCTCCTCCTTCAATGTCTCCAGCTTCTTCTGCAAAAGCCTGATGAGGGGAATGACCTGACTCAGGCTGGCAGTGTCTGAACTGACTTCACGTGTGGCAAGTTCAAAGGGCATCAGAACCTTGCACAACGTTGAAATCATTCTCCACTGCACTTGAGACAGGTGCATTCCACCTCCTATATCGTGCTCAATTGTATAGGCTTGAATGGCCTTTTGCTGCTCCTCCAACCTCTGAAGCATATAGAGGGTTGAATTCCACCTCGTTACCACTTCTTGCTTCAGATGATGGCAGGGCAGGTTCAGTAGTTTTTGGTGGTGCTCCAGTCTTCTGTACGTGGTGCCTGTACGCCAAAAGTGTCCCGCAATTCTTCTGGCCACCGACAGCATCTCTTGCACGCCCCTGTCGTTTTTTAAAAAATTCTGCACCACCAAATTCAAGGTATGTGCAAAACATGGGACGTGCTGGAATTTGCCCATATTTAATGCACACACAATATTGCTGGCGTTGTCCGATGCCACAAATCCACAGGAGAGTCCAATTGGGGTAAGCCATTCCGCGATGATCTTCCTCAGTTGCCGTAAGAGGTTTTCAGCTGTGTGCGTATTCTGGAAAGCGGTGATACAAAGCGTAGCCTGCCTAGGAAAGAGTTGGCGTTTGCGAGATGCTGCTACTGGTGCCGCCGCTGCTGTTCTTGCGGCGGGAGTCCATACATCTACCCAGTGGGCTGTCACAGTCATATAGTCCTGACCCTGCCCTGCTCCACTTGTCCACATGTCCGTGGTTAAGTGGACATTGGGTACAACTGCATTTTTTAGGACACTGGTGAGTCTTTTTCTGACGTCCGTGTACATTCTCGGTATCGCCTGCCTAGAGAAGTGGAACCTAGATGGTATTTGGTAACGGGGGCACACTGCCTCAATAAATTGTCTAGTTCCCTGTGAACTAACGGCGGATACCGGACGCACGTCTAACACCAACATAGTTGTCAAGGCCTCAGTTATCCGCTTTGCAGCAGGATGACTGCTGTGATATTTCATCTTCCTCGCAAAGGACTGTTGGACAGTCAATTGCTTACTGGAAGTAGTACAAGTGGGCTTACGACTTCCCCTCTGGGATGACCATCGACTCCCAGCAGCAACAACAGCAGCGCCAGCAGCAGTAGGCGTTACACGCAAGGATGCATCGGAGGAATCCCAGGCAGGAGAGGACTCGTCAGAATTGCCAGTGACATGGCCTGCAGGACTATTGGCATTCCTGGGGAAGGAGGAAATTGACACTGAGGGAGTTGGTGGGGTGGTTTGCGTGAGCTTGGTTACAAGAGGAAGGGATTTACTGGTCAGTGGACTGCTTCCGCTGTCGCCCAAAGTTTTTGAACTTGTCACTGACTTATTATGAATGCGCTGCAGGTGACGTATAAGGGAGGATGTTCCGAGGTGGTTAACGTCCTTACCCCTACTTATTACAGCTTGACAAAGGCAACACACGGCTTGACACCTGTTGTCCGCTTTTCTGTTGAAATACCTCCACACTGAAGAGCTGATTTTTTTGGTATTTTCACCAGGCATGTCAACGGCCATATTCCTCCCACGGACAACAGGTGTCTCCCCGGGTGCCTGACTTAAACAAACCACCTCACCATCAGAATCCTCCTGGTCAATTTCCTCCCCAGCGCCAGCAACACCCATATCCTCCTCATCCTGGTGTACTTCAACACTGACATCTTCAATCTGACTATCAGGAACTGGACTGCGGGTGCTCCTTCCAGCACTTGCAGGGGGCGTGCAAATGGTGGAAGGCGCATGCTCTTCACGTCCAGTGTTGGGAAGGTCAGGCATCGCAACCGACACAATTGGACTCTCCTTGTGGATTTGGGATTTCGAAGAACGCACAGTTCTTTGCGGTGCTTTTGCCAGCTTGAGTCTTTTCAGTTTTCTAGCGAGAGGCTGAGTGCTTCCATCCTCATGTGAAGCTGAACCACTAGCCATGAACATAGGCCAGGGCCTCAGCCGTTCCTTGCCACTCCGTGTGGTAAATGGCATATTGGCAAGTTTACGCTTCTCCTCCGACAATTTTATTTTAGGTTTTGGAGTCCTTTTTTTACTGATATTTGGTGTTTTGGATTTGACATGCTCTGTACTATGACATTGGGCATCGGCCTTGGCAGACGACGTTGCTGGCATTTCATCGTCTCGGCCATGACTAGTGGCAGCAGCTTCAGCACGAGGTGGAAGTGGATCTTGATCTTTCCCTAATTTTGGAACCTCAACATTTTTGTTCTCCATATTTTAATAGGCACAACTAAAAGGCACCTCAGGTAAACAATGGAGATGGATGGATACTAGTATACTTATGGATGGACTGCCGAGTGCCGACACAGAGGTAGCTACAGCCGTGGACTACCGTACTGTACTGTGTCTGCTGCTAATATAGACTGGATGATAATGAGATGTAGTATGTATAAAGAAGAAAGAAAAAAAAACCACGGGTAGGTGGTATACAATTATGGATGGACTGCCGAGTGCCGACACAGAGGTAGCTACAGCCGTGGACTACCGTACTGTACTGTGTCTGCTGCTAATATAGACTGGATGATAATGAGATGTAGTATGTATAAAGAAGAAAGAGAAAAAAAACCACGGGTAGGTGGTATACAATTATGGATGGACTGCCGAGTGCCGACACAGAGGTAGCTACAGCCGTGGACTACCGTACTGTACTGTGTCTGCTGCTAATATAGACTGGTTGATAATGAGATGTAGTATGTATAAAGAAGAAAGAAAAAAAAAACCACGGGTAGGTGGTATACAATTATGGATGGACTGCCGAGTGCCGAGTGCCGACACAGAGGTAGCTACAGCCGTGGACTACCGTACTGTACTGTGTCTGCTGCTAATATAGACTGGATGATAATGAGATGTAGTATGTATAAAGAAGAAAGAAAAAAAAAACCACGGTTAGGTGGTATACAATTATGGATGGACTGCCGAGTGCCGACACAGAGGTAGCTACAGCCGTGGACTACCGTACTGTACTGTGTCTGCTGCTAATATAGACTGGATGATAATGAGATGTAGTATGTATGTATAAAGAATAAAGAAAAAAAAACCACGGGTAGGTGGTATACAATTATGGATGGACTGCCGAGTGCCGACACAGAGGTAGCTACAGCCGTGAACTACCGTACTGTGTCTGCTGCTAATATAGACTGGTTGATAATGAGATGTAGTATGTATAAAGAAGAAAGAAAAAAAAACACGGGTAGGTGGTATACAATTATGGATGGACTGCCGAGTGCCGACACAGAGGTAGCTACAGCCGTGGACTACCGTACTGTACTGTGTCTGCTGCTAATATAGACTGGATGATAATGAGATGTAGTATGTATAAAGAAGAAAGAAAAAAAAAACCACGGGTAGGTGGTAAACAATTATGGATGGACTGCCGAGTGCCGACACAGAGGTAGCTACAGCCGTGAACTACCGTACTGTGTCTGCTGCTAGTAGACTGGATGATAAATAATGATATAAAAAATATATATATATCACTACTGCAGCCGGACAGGTATATATTATATAATGACGGACCTGCTGGAGTGGACACTGTCTCTGAGCAGAATTAGTTTTTTAATTTTTAAAGAATAAAAAAACACCACACAAGTCACACGACGAGTGTACTTTTTCAGGCAGACATTCAATCACAATATACTATACTGGTGGTCAGTGTGGTCAGGTCACTGGTCACAGTGGTCAGTGGTCAGTCACACTGGCAGTGGCACTCTGGCAGCAAAAGTGTGCACTGTTTAATATGTACTCCTGGCTCCTGCTATAACCTATAACTGCTCTCCAGTCTCCCCCACAATTAAGCTGTGTGAGCACAGTCAGATATTATACATAGATGATGCTGCACACTGGGCTGAGCACAGATATGGTATGTGAGTGTGACTGAGTCACTGTGTATCGTTTTTTTCAGGCAGAGAACAAGAACAGAACGGATTATTAAATAATAATAAATTTTAAAACTGCACTGGTGGTCAGGTCACTGGTCATCAGTCACTAGTATAACTCCTCCTAAGCTCCAGTAAGTAAATGAAGTGTCTCACTCTCACTCTCCTATCTATTTTAATTTCTAAACGGAGAGGACGCCAGCCACGTCCTCTCCCTATCAATCTCAATGCACGTGTGAAAATGGCCGCGACGCGCGGCTCCTTATATAGAATCCGAGTCTCGCGATAGAATCCGAGCCTCGCGAGAATCCGACAGCGTGATGATGACGTTCGGGCGCGCTCGGGTTAACCGAGCAAGGCGGGAAGATCCGAGTCGCTCGGACCCGTGTAAAAAAACATGAAGTTCGGGCGGGTTCGGATTCAGAGAAACCGAACCTGCTCATCTCTAACACATAGTCGACAGGTGATATCCACATATATTAGCACTCACATATGTTCCCCCTCCATGTATCATCAACTAAATGTGCACCCCATTTGTTGGAACAAGAAGCCAAAAAGAGCTCGGTAGTGTTTGTTGGCCCACTTACAGACCCTTAATACGGGATAAGAAGGATTTAATGTATACTTCGCAATACCTCAAAGCTTATCTAGAACATTTACATGCCCCTCAGACATGGATTCATACATACATGCTTTTACTATCCCACTAGGTCATACATTTCCCGCCTACACCTCTCCTCCTACCATCCAACCATCTGTAGATATTGTATTGTATATTTTTCTGTTTAGTATTTAGATAGTGGCAGTTATTGTTGACTGTCAAAGGGTGGACTGTCAAAGTCGAAAAATATTCCAGTACACACATTACGTACTAACCACACACACATGCCCGCTGCGCGTGCACTTGTTCCGCCGTGCGTGCACATATCCGCAATTTGCATATGGTCGCTCCCGCGGTCCTGCGCGTGGCATGGGTATTTACGGCGGAGTTTGTGAGCGCATAGAGGGTTATCAAAACATTACATAATTAATCCAAATAGTGCACATTGTACACATAGCCCCCCCTGCACCACATCAGCAAGTATCAACAGTTTAAATGATTCCAGGACTAAGGGATTCGCCTTTGCATGATAGGAAGGGACAGACTAAGGTTATAAGGTGATGTCTGGTATCCAGCTGTAGGGTATTTTAAGGGTAACATTCCGGTGTGGGTTATAGGAAGTTTGCATGTTCCTGCATATAGTTATGTGCAGAAGTAGAATATAGATATAAACTGTATTTACTGTATATTATGTATGCGGCGGGAATCCAGAGGAGACCACCCACAAGAGCCGTTGAGAAAGACATCGCCCACCTTTTCAAATCAACCTATGACCTCTCCTGTAATGTAAAGATGCATCTCTGTGTCCAATGGACAAAGGCATTACAGTATCCATTGTATTACTTTTGGAAGTAGTGTATAAAAAGCCTGTTGCTGCCTGGCCGGTCAGAAGACTCCTAACGCTATCTAACTGATTAGCGGAGGACTGGACCAGGTTGCGCAAGCGAATATTCTCACGTATGTACATTGACTGTAGCCATTTACTCTGTTGTATTGTAGTGGATAAATTGTATTGTTATCCCCTTCCAGATATATACGCTGAGGTGTCGGAGCCCAGTGTTTAACTACAAATCTGTGTTGTGTCCTCTTTTCCCTGCTAGGGTTTAAAGTGTATTACATTACCTAACTGTATAAGGATTAAAAGTGTATTGATAAGTTGTGTACGCGCTGCGGGTACTTTGTACCGTCAGCGCTGCATAAGGTTTAAGGTGTAACATCATTGCAGTGCTTTGCTGAATAAGGTTTAAGGTGTAATAATATTATTGCATTGCATTACTAATAAGGTTTAAAGTATATCAAGAGTGTGTGCGCGCTGTGTGTACTTTGTACCCCCAGCGCGGCGTTTGTACGCTAAGTCCGTACAAGGTACGGGACTCTGTACGCAAATAGCGTACAGAGTACGTAGTGTGTGTACTACGTCTAGTGGCCGCTGCGGCTCCATGGTAAAAGTGTGTTTAAAGGTATAGCTTTATGGTTTAAGATAATATCGACATTATCAGTATATAATCAGTAGAATTTATCTCCCGATTTGTATGTAGCCTAAAAAAATCTGTCATATGTTATTTGGATGAATTTCTGGTAAAAAGTCAATCATTTTGGTAAATTAATTTAAATTTGAAAATTAAAAATGCATAGCTGTCTTTCCTGGTCTAAAGGGACCACACACCATCTTACAAATCTGACTATCTATGAATAAAATATTAGAATATGCAAATCATCCACAGGACACCTATATCCATAAACCTTGTCCTTGCCAACATCACCATAGGTTGTGTCTATGTTCCCTTCATGATCAGGACCTGGAAGTGACAGCAAAGAGAATTTACGCCCTTACAGCACCTTCAAGTTTTATTCATTCTCCATTTGTTTGAGGTTATTTTGTTTTATCTATGCACTATTGTACCCTCACGGGCTTGCTTCGCTCGCCATGTTTCAGGCTCGGTGTCTCGCTCCGCTTCATTTGCCACAGGTTACTGTTCCACATAGTTGGTGACATGGAACCAGGGGCTTATGGGAAAGGGTAACTAGATGGGTAACTAGACGCTACCCATCACCATACTGTACCTTCTACCCAGAGGCGCTTTAAGAGAGGAGGGGGCCCAATCAGAGCCTGAACACGGACCTCCTCCTCCCCGGCGGCACAGTAGGTGCTGGAAATGTGCCATAGTCTACTGCGCATGTGCAGGTCTCCGTGAACATGGTGTCCACACCGCATTCATGTGGACATCTCTATTGCGCATGCGCAAGTCACCGGAAAATAGCCACGGTGGCCATTTTCCAAGTGATGATGCCACCATGCAGCTAGCGCCGGCCGACGTAGAGGTGAGTATAAGTAAATGGGTGCAGGGTGTGCGGTGCGTGGAACCCCCTGTATCCAGGGGCCCTTGTGCATCACATACCTTGCACCTATTATCGCTACGCCAGTGCTTCTATCTCATCACTGATTCAGCCAACCACACTTCCATTTATTTAAGAAGCTGACACTGACTCAGCAGGTCATGGGGGGTTCTCAGTGTGTATTTTAACCTGAAGTATAAAGCAAATGATGTACCCTTTTTATATACTGTAAGTTTCCTCTCCACATACTATAATGTTACAGGAACTTTTGGGTAATGTCTAAAACAGCAATAAAATGTTTTGAACAAAATAATAGTGCACCACATACTGCCTATTTATCACGCTACTCAGTAGTTATCATTTTATTTGTGTCCTCTACAGGTATGCTACACAAATAAGAGGAAGGAGGCTGATCAAAACTTCAGATAGGGTCAGGGAGGGATTGGCCATAGGGCTCACCAGGAAGATTCCTGGTAGGCTGATGTGTCTGTGGGGCCTGCTTTGTGTGTTGTCATGTGGCCACACCCACCACATGACAGGCAGCCTACCACACTCAGTACACTGCATTGTCCCCATTCACTCTGTTATTCTATCTCTGTAGTACAACAACTCTGCCATCCATTGATGCTGCCATGGCTACACGGTATGTTATACCTCTTGTGTTGCCCATGTCGGGTCACTTCTACACAATAAACACAAATACAAAGAATTCAATACTAAATGGCGCTGCCAATGGTGAGCTGCAGAGAAGCAAACTGATTGAGTCACCACCCTCAATCCAAAGATACAAATTAACAAAAAAGGGTTTACGTCTCACTTTGCGCTTTCCAATGTCCTCAAAATGGGGATGTTATCCTCAATATGTCGTTGTATGTGGAAAAAGACAATATACAAAAAAAAACAACAATGTGTAAAACTGGATAAAAAAGTTCACTTGAAACAATCCCAAATGTGCATGAAACAGGTAGGTGATAAGTCCTCTCCCCAGCATACATCCAAAGGATCCCTCAGCAAACATTCAGCACCCAAGGTGTCTGGATGATGTAAAATATGTATGCCCACATGAATAAAGCAGTCACTTGCACGTAAAGGTTTCTTTGTACACCCCGTTAACATATTGGAGTTATGATGGATTCTTCCCAACATGTTCCAAAACTAATGGAAAAAGACATATATGTAGTTTCCATAGTATTACATTTTATTATCCAACACAATGTCGACTGGAGATGGACAGTGTCAGCACTCTATACCTGACGCTGTCCATCTCCCATCGACATTGTGTCGGATAACCCGGGTACCATCTTCCCATACATGTTGATAGGGTAGGGACAGGTTTCTTTTTAAAATTAAATAAAATTGTTTTTAATATATGGAAACTACATATTTTTCCATTCATTTTGGAACATATTGGGAAGGATTTGGAATTATGAAAAGATAACACATACACTTTAAATCTCCACATCCTTTCTCTTCTAGGTTTTTAATGTTCCTTAATTGAGTTCTATAGTGCCTCTCAGTTCTTCTTAGTAAATACTAAATAGATCCCTTTGTGTTTTCAGTTCCTTTCTGTTTACATTAGAGTCTGAGATTTGAAGGCAAAATGTACAAAGCTTTTAGTTTAAATATAAATAATAACAGATGTAAAACTGAAATGTAGCTATTGTATGCCATTAAAATGCAATGCTTCTACTTGACTCCCTTACTGTATGTTTATTCTTTAAAGGATCCTTCAGGGGGTTCGCACATATAAACAATAACATTCATTATTATCTGAAAGCATTTCAATGTGGCTGTTTGTGAAAAAGCAGCATGAAAAAGTTTAAGTAAATTTGAAGTTTAAGACAGTCATGTAGTTATTAACTATTTTCGGTCTTATAATGGTATCCCGTGGATCAGATAAATGATTCTCTCAATTGCGCTTGAATTAGGATAAAAGAAAAGAGTGGTAAGCAAATGGATTTCATTAGATGCAGGTAATGGAATAGCACTTGTATCCAGCACACAGCACAGAGTGCTAGGGTGATGTGAGCGTAATGAGATCCAATTCTGCTTTCTGCAGGCTTAAGACAATGTTCGATATAAAGGCTTAATGATATATACAATTGAAATGCTCTACACTGCATTATCAGTAAATACATTTGACAGTGGAAACATAAAAACCTTAGACAATCTTATACCATGCTCAATGTTTAATTCCCTGGTACAGCTTAAAGGAAAATATCACTAATTTATTTTTTAAATCTGTGTGTTTTTGACATCCTGGCCATGATAAAAAAAAAACTTGTAGGATTTTTTTTTCCCCAAAATATTTTTAATTATGCATTGTTTAGAGTGCACAATTAAGGTGCATACACACGGTGAGATTTTGACTAAATGACAATTTTGAGTATGCGATTTCCCTTTAATTCCCTTGAGCCCAGAACCACCGATATTGATTCTACACACGGTGCAATTTTGTCTATGTACAATTTTGCCTAGACTAGAAACTGTGCAGGCAAGGCAATTTTGACTAGAAAGTGCAGATTGTACAGTTTCTAGTCAAAATTGCTTTGCCTGCACAGTCTATTTTTTCTTGCGATACCGACCCACGGGAGCGCACATCGGTACTGCAAACTGTATACACACGGTGCGATATGTGCTAACTTTTGTTATAATTTTTACTATATAGTCAAAATCGTAAGCACACATCTCACCGTGTGTATGCACCTTAAGAACATAGCATAGTAAAGCAAATCATGTACAAATTATAAAAAACAAATTACATAAGTTATCCATCCAGATGATATATAATAGACCACAGTTTACCTAAATATATAAAAATGTAGCCTTGAGCAGTACAAATAACAACATATATCAAATAACCGCCCCATGCAAATAACAACCCAATTCTTACGCATTAAAAAAAAAAAAATTGTGAGCAAGTTACATAGGGGGTAATTCCAAGTTGATCGCAGCAGGAATTTTTTTTAGCAGTTGGGCAAAACCATGTGCAGAGAGAGTTAGATTTGGGTGTGGTGTGTTCAATCTGCAATCTAATTTGCAGTGTAAAAATAAAGCAGCCAGTATTTACCCTGCACAGAAACAAAATAACCTACCCAAATCTAACTCTTTCTGCACATTTTATATCTGCCTCCCCTGCAGAGCACATGGTTTTGCCCAACTGCTAACAAAATTCCTGCTGCAATCAACTTGGAATTACCCCCATAGTTACTATGTTGGGATAGCAAAATGTTTATGCAATAGTGAAACGAATGAGTCAAAATGTCAAGTCAGTTAAATGGAAAAAAGCAACAAAAATAAGAGGAAAATAAAATAAAAGGAAAATAGCAATAAAATTGCCCCCGCCCCCAGAAACCCCACCGCTTAGGTGGCATTGGAGTCAAAAGTAATAAGCAGATCATTATGTATCATGAGTAATACAGCAGGTACCAGGAAGTATAATGTAGATAGTGGTGTTCTTGACATCTCATCTCAATGGAAAGTGTGGCATTGTAACTCTCCCACATACTAAAGAATTGCTCCACCATAGACTCCTTTTCTAAAGTAAACTCTACCCAGTCCATGCAGAACATATAGAAAATCTTGGACCTAAACAAGGACAATGATGGGGGAGATGGGGAGATCCATTCCTGTATTATTGTTTTAGGAGCGGCTATGCTAATGGCCAGAAGCTATTGCCTACCCCCTTCGCTTATTTGGGCAGTAACCGACAAAAGACCAAACACCGCCCCTTCTGCAGTAAAAGGGAGATAATTAATCTCACGGTCTTCAGTATAGTGCTTAACCTTAAGCCAGAACCACTAATAGACAGAGCCTGCATCAATTAAATAAATCTGCATTGTCTTCTCCACACCTATAGCAGGAGTGAGAGGAGGAAACTTCTATGTGGAGAAAAATATGCACGGTTGAAAATTTTCAAAAACATTTCGGGATACTGTACGTGGCTGATGGGAATGTCTTACGAGAAACCTTCAACACAGCTAGCAAATCTTTAGCTGAAAGTGAAGAAAACTGTGGTAATCATTGTATCATCTTCGTAAAAAGAAATGGAATGATCCGTGTCCTCTCTCAAATGCCTATAATAACTAGAAATGGCTTTTATAAGGATTGGAGGGTCAGCTAAAGGTGTATCCACAGGGTTTTGCCAGTCATTAATCGAAAACTGATGGACTACTAGAGTAATATAGTTCTTTGCCTGAAGAAAAGCCATAGGGGTGGCTAGCTAAAGTAGCATAGGTCTCCACAACATCTGTAAACGTTAATATTTGTTTTGTGTTCCTATTAACCATGCAACCTATATTAGTAATCCCGTCTACCCACCACATTGTGAATGGATGTGCGGCTTGACCATTCTGGAGTTCAGGCTTGTCCAAGAATGGAAGGAATAAGGATTTGTGAGAATTTAAACCAGCCTTATGCCAGATCACGTGCCAGAGTTCCTGGTATTCCATATTAAGTGATTATCTTTTAAATTCTGAGGCACCTTTTGGTCCTAGAGATGTAGGAAAGTGAGCAGGCTGCCACTATTCAAAAAGCTTCCATCAATAGAGGTATTTGCATCATTTTCGCAGTCATGAATCCAATCAGATAAATGCCTGAACATGGCTGTCCGATTATACGTTTGTATGTCTGGGAAACTTATCCCACCATTCATTGCGGCTCCTGCTGCATACCTCCCAATATTAGTCATTGGAATACTGCAGCATGCTGGGAAAATGACTGTGTCTTAATGGAAATGACTAAAGTGCTAATTGGCTTCTCCTCCAAAAACATCATTTTTTTTGCTGCATGCTCTGGTAGTTTATGCCTTCTCTGCATGCCGCAGGGAATTACTTCCTCATACACCATACACTGACAAAATGAATTGTTGGTAGCCATGTCTACTGTGCTTTCACCATTTCTTACCTATTATTATTATTATTATTATTTTTTAACATGAACAGCTGAATGTAATGCCGGACGAATTTGGCGGCTGTGTGGGACCTTTTTTTAAAGGGTCAATCACTTACACAAAATGATTTTGTCATGTAAGTAAGTACTGCTCCTTTAAAAAAAATGTCCGAGTTCAGCCAGCATCACGCACAGCCACCAAACTTGGGCGGCTTTACATGCAGCCCAAAATGTTTAGTTAAAATTAGTAGAATTTCAGTCCTATTGTTCTGTAGTAGCACGATCTAGTGCTACCACTGGAGATGTGTCCTCATACACCTAGGAGCTATAGGGTGCTTAAGGCGCAAATGCCCTGCACAACTGAGATACTACTAGAGGTGTAGCGTGACAACTTTTTCTTTCAATTTTGCATTTATTTTCTTCTCAGATTCATTGAAACACCACTCACAGTGTACTAGAGGTCCTGGGCTGTGACTTTAAACACACAGTAATTAGTCTTACACATGTACAAAGTTGCAGATGAAGCACAACAGAACTTGGCCTGAGAATAAGTTGCAGGTACTGCATTGCCGCACTTCGTACACAGATTCAGGCTCAATTGCACACAGATGTACAATGTCACACATCAAACTGACCAGTGCAAGCTAGCAATACAGTTGTGTCACTCCCAGTTGTTTTAGTTATGCGAATAAGATGCACATTTTGAGAGATTAAAGACTCAGCACGTAGAGGACCCAGAGGAGGATTTATCATAAGGCAACCAAAGTGGGTGCTTAGGGCCCTGTTGGTCTCAGGGGGCCGATTGACAAGGCTGTATAAAGGGCATTTCTGGCAGACCAGTAGCTTCACCGAAATTGTCTGAGAGCTGGGCTGACTGAATACTCCCATCATGCTGTCAGTATTTAGACAGATGTTGGGTGCCAGCTCCCCAGTTCTACAGTTCTGTGCATATGACCAGTCATGACACACGTGTGTTTGATTACAGATGCTTAGAATAGAAAGATGAGCCAGGATGTGCACAGAAAAAAACATGAGGTCATCCAGTGTACTTTATTACAGTATTTTTTAAATTTTATATAACATCCACCTACAGTACTTCAAAATCCAATGAAGCGGGAGTGGGGAATGGGAAGGGAACAGTATTATTTTAAGTACAGTGTCTAACCTCTGCCTGCTACAATCATGGCTATAGAGGAGGTACACACTGACTGGTAAGATATCAATATGCTATAATACTCTATTTTAAGTCCTACAGTGTATTGGAGATGCCTTCTACAAACAGTGGGGGCACTGATATATAGTTAATACAGTCACACTGGCTGAGGGATGCAGTATGGTATAGGTGCCTGCATTATATATCAGTGCCCCCCCCCCCCCCCCACTCACACACACACACACACACACACACTCTGATTGTACCACGTTGCCAATACCCTATTAGCTGGTACCCCATCACTTATAATATTCATTCATTATTGCACCCCTCAGTCAATGACTGTATTGACTATATATCAGTGCTTTTAGTGTGACTCCATTATACGAGGTCTGACAATTAAGTTAGCGAACTTGCCACCGTGCAGTATCAGATTTACCACTAGGCAACCAAAGCAGCTGCAAGGGCCCGGCAGGTCCCGGTGGGCTCGCTGACAGATCATAGAGTTGGGAGGGCATTTCTGATTTCAGACGAAAAAGCCTGAGTGCTGGGCTGGCTGAATACTCCCGGCAGGCTGTCAGTGACTAGGTAGCTGCCAGGTGTGATTTTAAGGGTAGCACGGATGGTAAAATTATTAGCATTACTGCCTCAAAGCACTCAGGTCATGGGTTCAATTACCACCATGGCCCTAACTGTGTGGAGTTTATATATTTTACCCGTACTTGCATGGGTTTCCTCCGGGTACTCCAGTTTTCCTCCCACAATCCAAAAATATACTCGTAGGTTAATTGGCTCCCAACAAACATGAAACATAGCGTGAATGTGTACATGTGGTAGGGAATATAGATTGTAAGCTCCACTGGGGAAGGGACCGATGTGAATGGCCAAAAGTTCTCTGTAAAGCGCTGCAGAATATGTGTGCGCTATATAAATAAATAAGATTTTAAACCTACAGGTAAATCTTTTTCTCGTAGTCTGTAGAGGATGCTGGGGACTCCGTAAGGACCATGGGGATAGATGGGCTCCGCAGGAGACATGGGCACTTTAAGAAAGACTTTAGATCTGGTGTGCACTGGCTCCTCACTCTATGCCCCTCCTCCAGACCTCAGTTAGAGAAACTGTGCCCAGAGGAGACGGACAATACGAGGAAAGGATTTTTGTTAATCCAATGGCAAGATTCATACCAGCCACACCAATCACACCGTATAACTTGTGATATACTATCCAGTTAACAGTATGAAAACGACATAGCATCAATCCAAGACCGATGAGACTATAACATAACCCTTATTTAAGCAATGACTATATACAAGTCTTGCAGAAGTAGTCCGCACTTGGGACGGGCGCCCAGCATCCTCTACGGACTACGAGAAAAAGATTTACCGGTAGGTTTAAAATCTTATTTTCTCTTACGTCCTAGAGGATGCTATGGACTCCGTAAGGACCATGGGGATTATACCAAAGCTCCCAAACGGGCGGGAGAGTGCGGATGACTCTGCAGCACCGATTGAGCAAACAGGAGGACCTCCTCAGCCAGGGTATCAAACTTATAGAACTTCGCAAAGGAGTTTGAACCCGACCAAGTAGTAGCTCGGCACAGCTGTAGCGCCGAGACCCCTCTGGCAGCCGCCCAAGAAGAGCCCACCTTCCTAGTGGAATGGGCCTTGACCGACTTAGGTAACGGCAATCCCGCCGTAGAATGCGCCTGCTGAATCGTGTTACAGATCCATCGAGCAATAGTCTACTTTGGAGCAGGGGCACCAATCTTGTTGGTTGCATACATGACAAACAGTGCTTCTGTTTTTCTGACTGTAGCCGATCTGGCCACGTAAATTTTCAAAGCCCTGACCACATCAAGGGACTCGGGATCCTCCAAGTCACGCGTAGCCACAGGCACCACAATAGTTCATATGAAAGGATGAAACCACTTTTGGCAGGAATTGAGGACGGGTCCGCAATTCCGCTCTATCTATATGGAAAACCATATAGGGGCTTTTATGTGATAAAGCCGCTAATTCCGACCCTCGCCTAGCCAAAGCCAAGGCTAATATCATGACCACCGTTTTAAGTGGTTCAAACCAGTGTGACTTAATGAAACTTAACACCACGTTAAGGTCCCAAGGCGTCACCGGAGGTACAAAAGGAGGCTGTATATTCAGTACTCCCTTCACAAAAGTTTGTACTTCAGGGAGAGAGGCCAATTCCTTTTGAAAGAAAATGGATAAGGCCTGTCACGAACCGGTCTCTTACCTCTGCGGGTTCTGGGGTTCATCCGTTGCCAGTGCGGTTGCTCGCGGTGCTGTGCGCCCGTGTGGGGACACGGCGTGATCAATGGCACAGGTAATGCAGAGTCTGGGAACTGTGAGTGCGGGGACCAAATGGCCTAAGGCACTGCGGTGTGTCTGCTGTATAGGAGGTGGCCATGTTGGAGACCAAATAGCTAATACAGAGCACTTGTGTAAACACCTGTGGGCAGGTGTAAGCCAATCCCGTGCTTGTGCTGCCTTTAAGTAGACTGGGATTATGTTACTCTGGGCCAGTGCTTTGTTGTATCAAAGCTGTGCTCTAGCTCTGAGCTCTCTCCGTGCATTCCTGTGTGATTCCCGTGGTCCAGATATCGCCTCCGTTCCCAGAGGTCCGTCTGCAGCCTTCACTGCTGAAAGATCCACCGGCTCTCTGTGTGCTGTCAGTTAATTGCACTCCTATTGGAAATAGTTGGATTCCCAGTGTCCTGCATGAGGTTACCTTGTCAGTCTGCCTATCATTCAAAGTCTGGAGGATTCTGTTTCTCTCAGCTGTTCGTTTGTTCAACTCTGCATTTAACCCATTCATCACCTTGTCTTCTACTACAGTTTCACAGTGATCTCCGGAACCCGCAAGTAACCCAATTCAGTACTTTTATTTGCTATGTTGTCATTACAAGGATAATTCATCACAGTCTCTCAGTTAACTCTCAAAGCTCCATTGCCAATTCTTACAGTTAATTCTCCATGTCTGCATTAACCAGTTAAACACAATCTGCAGTTCAGCATCAAAGCTTGTTTATATTTGCTATGTTGTCATAACAAGGATAATTCTTCAGTCTCTCAGTTAACTCTCAAAACTCCATTGCAAATCCTTACAGTTATCTCTTCATGTCTGCATTATCCAGTTAATAACATTCTGCAGTTCAGCATCAAAGCTTGTTTATATTTGCTATGTTGTCATAACAAGGATAATTCTTCACAGTCTCTCAGTTAACTCTCAAAACTCCATTGCAAATCCTTACAGTTATCTCTTCATGTCTGCATTATCCAGTTAATCATATTCTGCAGTTCAGCATCAAAGCTCGTTTATATTTGGACAATCCAACATTTATTCATCAGCTTGTTTTGCATATGTTTCCATGAACATTTCTTTTATGTATTTTTGAGTTTTCTCTTGCATATTATTCCTGCAATACTTCAGTATAATATGATGATTAACAACTTGTCAGTTAACTCTTTACTGAATTGTTATTTTGAATAAATATATGAATCGGAACTTTCTTCGTCCTCCCTGCTTTCTTCATAGCCCAGCACCTACACCTGTGGTTGGTCCCGGGTTAACGGATTCACAAAAACACCCGGACCTGACAGTAAGCACTGGCCACATGGATCCGTCAAGTGACCAATTCGCAGGAGGCGGTGCTACGTCAGATATCCTTTCCCGTCTGGAAAACCAGGAGTCTATACAGACACAAATAGTGCAGTTTATGCAAACTATGGCAGACCATTTAGAGACTCTTCATACGGCTATTAAAACATCCCAAGTCCAGATTCCAACCCCGGATGTCCCAGTTACCACTACAGCTTCTCCTGTGACGCTGCCTACGTCCCGCTTGCAGTTACCCTCTCCGAGTAAGTTTGACGGAACTCCAAAACTTTGCAGAGGATTCCTGAATCAATGCGAGATCCAGTTTGAACTGATGTCTGCCAGTTTCCCATCAGCTCGTTCTAAGGTTGCATATATTATTGCCCTCCTCTCCGGTCAGGCTCTGGAGTGGGCATCACCATTATGGGAGAGAGGTGATCCTATCCTCTCTAATTACAAAGAGTTCGTATCTTCCTTCCGGAGAATCTTTGACGAACCAGGCAGGACCACCTCAGCATCCTTGGAGATTCTCCGTCTACGTCAAGGTTTACGTCCTGTCAGTCAATATATTATTCAGTTTCACACGTTGTCTTCAGAGTTAAACTGGAATGAGGAGGCCCTGATCGCCGCATTTTGGAATGGACTTTCAGAAAGAATCAAGGATGATTTAACTATCCGGGATGTGCCAATTAAACTGGATGAATTGATTTCTCTCTGTAACAAACTTGATCTACGTTACAGGGAGCGATGTTTAGAGAAATCCAGGGCAGAGCGATCCAGTCCACGTGATCATCCTAGACCTCGACAAGATTCTTCATCACAGTCTCCATTAATGACTGAAGAACCTATGCAGATTGGGCACTCTCGCCTCACAGAGGAGGAACGACTTCGTCGTCGACAGGGTAACCTCTGCATGTACTGTGGGTCCTCCGAACATTTAGTTAAATTCTGCAAACTCCGACCGGGAAACTCTCGCCTCCTAGCTTATTCAAGAGAGGTTAAGCTAGGAGTTACTTTAGAATCACGTTCTGGGAAAGAGCCAACCTTGTCTATTCAATTAGAAGTTCCAAGTTCTACAGTGAAAGTTTCAGCCCTCCTAGATTCCGGGGCTGCCAAGAACTTCATCTCCTCAGCCTTTGTCATACGGTCTAAAGTTCAAACCATGCCCCTGGAAGCAGCAGTTGCTGTTACAGCAGTGGATGGAAGTCGAATTCCAGATGGTATAATTACTCATCGAACCGTATGTCTCAAGATGAAAGTTGGTGAGCTCCATTCCGAATACCTCTCCTTCTACGTGATTCCCAAAGCCTCTCAAGATGTGATACTTGGTTTACCTTGGTTGCAGAAACATAATCCTCAACTTAATTGGCAAACCATGGAAGTCCTTTCATGGGGTAAATCTTGTACCAAGGACTGTGTAGCTACAATTGTACCTCTTCGGTCAATTAGCCTTTCCGATCTACCTACGGTGTATCAATCCCTTGTGGATGTTTCCAGTAAGCAAGCAGCAGACTCTCTACCTCCTCATCGTGAATGGGACTGCCCAGTCGTCCTGGTTCCGGGCAAGACCCCTCCTAGGGGACAAATTCATCCGCTATCCATCCCAGAGACGCGAGCTATCCGGGATTGGTCCACTCCTACAACTCTCAAGGGGATTCAGCGATTTCTTGGCTTTGCTAATTTCTATAGGAGATTCATTAAGAATTATTCTACGTTAGCTGCTCCTATCACAGCCCTAACTCGCAAGGGAGCAAATCCTACGAACTGGTCTTCTGAAGCAATCAAAGCCTTCTCTGATTTAAAGCAAGCCTTTGTGTCAGCCCCCATTCTTCGACAGCCTGATTTGAATCATCCCTTTCTACTAGAGGTGCATGCATCTACAGAAGCAGTAGGAGCTGTGTTGTCACAAGTCTTTGAAGATAAAAAGGTCCATCCCTGCGGATATTTCTCCCGTAAGTTCCTCCCGGCAGAACGTAATTATGCAATCGGTGAGCAAGAGTTACTTGCCATCAAGTTGGCATTTGAGGAGTGGAGATACCTTCTAGAAGGAGCTCAACATCGCATTACAGTTTATACTGATCATAAGAATCTTCTGTATCTGCAGTCAGCTCAGTGTTTGAATCCACGACAAGCTCGATGGGCGCTTTTCTTCTCACGATTTGATTTCAAACTCACCTATCGTCCAGGGTCTCAGAACAAAAAGGCAGATGCCCTTTCCCGGTCCTTTGCTTCTTCTGAATTAAATGATGCTACCACGAATCAAGCCATTGTGAATCCTACGTCCTTCTTAATGACTCGAACCTCTCCAGTTCCTCCGCCTGGCAAGACCTTTGTCGCCACAAGTCTTCGAAAACGGCTGCTTACCTGGGCTCACTCCTCTTCCTTCATGGGTCATCCTGGGGTTCTAAAGACTCCCAAATTTATTCAACAGTCTTATTGGTGGCCACGTCTCAAAGCCGATGTCCAAGAGTTTATAGCAGCATGTCCTAAATGTGCCCAACATAAGAGTCCAAGAAGTTCTCCACCAGAGTTTCATCCATTGCCAGCCCTAGAGGTTCCAGCAGCAGATCAAGAGCTTCAACGTCTATCTAGCATCTGGAGTTGTGTACGTAAGTCCTTGGTCAAAACTTCCGCTCGTTATAAATCTTTTGCAGATAGAAAACGTAAAGCTGTACCGAGTTACAAAGTAGGAGACCAAGTTTGGATTTCTACGCGCAATCTCAAGTTCAAAGTTCCTTCTAAGAAATTTGCTCCCAAGTTTATTGGTCCATTTCCCATTGTTAAGGTACTCAACCCTGTGTCATACAAAGTCAAGTTGCCACCGTCTTTGAGAATTCCTAACGCCTTTCATACATCTTTACTGAAGCCTTTGATTCTCAATAAGTTCCGTACTACCCAGTCCAAAACTCCTAAAGTTCACTCTTTGCAGAATGAGGAATTTGAAGTTAAAGAGATTGTGGACTCACGTTCCCGATATGGACGTTTACAGTTTCTGGTCGACTGGAAGGGTTACAGTCCAGAGGAAAGATCCTGGGTTTTCTCTGAAGATGTTCATGCTCCAAGACTGGTACAGAAATACTTCTCCAAAAATCCTGATAAGGTTCAAAGGTGTTCGGAGACCACCCTTAGAGGAGGGGGTACTGTCACGAACCGGTCTCTTACCTCTGCGGGTTCTGGGGTTCATCCGTTGCCAATGCGGTTGCTCGCGGTGCTGTGCGCCCGTGTGGGGACACAGCGTGATCAATGGCACAGGTAATGCAGAGTCTGGGAACTGTGAGTGCGGGGACCAAATGGCCTAAGGCACTGCGGTGTGTCTGCTGTATAGGAGGTGGCCATGTTGGAGACCAAATAGCTAATACAGAGCACTTGTGAAAACACCTGTGGGCAGGTGTAAGCCAATCCCGTGCTTGTGCTGCCTTTAAGTAGGCTGGGATTATGTTACTCAGGGCCAGTGCTTTGTTGTATCAAAGCTGTGCTCTAGCTCTGAGCTCTCTCCGTGCATTCCTGTGTGATTCCCGTGGTCCAGATATCGCCTCCGTTCCCAGAGGTCCGTCTGCAGCCTTCACTGCTGAAAGATCCACCGGCTCTCTGCTGTGCTGTCAGTTAATTGCACTCCTATTGGAAATAGTTGGATTCCCAGTGTCCTGCATGAGGTTACCTTGTCAGTCTGCCTATCATTCAAAGTCTGGAGGATTCTGTTTCTCTCAGCTGTTCGTTTGTTCAACTCTGCATTTAACCCATTCATCACCTTGTCTTCTACTACAGTTTCACAGTGATCTCCGGAACCCGCAAGTAACCCAATTCAGTACTTTTATTTGCTATGTTGTCATTACAAGGATAATTCATCACAGTCTCTCAGTTAACTCTCAAAGCTCCATTGCCAATTCTTACAGTTAATTCTCCATGTCTGCATTAACCAGTTAAACACAATCTGCAGTTCAGCATCAAAGCTTGTTTATATTTGCTATGTTGTCATAACAAGGATAATTCTTCAGTCTCTCAGTTAACTCTCAAAACTCCATTGCAAATCCTTACAGTTATCTCTTCATGTCTGCATTATCCAGTTAATAACATTCTGCAGTTCAGCATCAAAGCGTGTTTATATTTGCTATGTTGTCATAACAAGGATAATTCTTCACAGTCTCTCAGTTAACTCTCAAAACTCCATTGCAAATCCTTACAGTTATCTCTTCATGTCTGCATTATCCAGTTAATCATATTCTGCAGTTCAGCATCAAAGCTCGTTTATATTTGGACAATCCAACATTTATTCATCAGCTTGTTTTGCATATGTTTCCATGAACATTT
Organism: Pseudophryne corroboree; assembly: GCF_028390025.1. NCBI lineage: Eukaryota > Metazoa > Chordata > Amphibia > Anura > Myobatrachidae > Pseudophryne > Pseudophryne corroboree. Next base: position 370,066,383 of record NC_086450.1, on the reverse strand, counting down.
CTTTTATGTATTTTTGAGTTTTCTCTTGCATATTATTCCTGCAATACTTCAGTATAATATGATGATTAACAACTTGTCAGTTAACTCTTTACTGAATTGTTATTTTGAATAAATATATGAATCGGAACTTTCTTCGTCCTCCCTGCTTTCTTCATAGCCCAGCACCTACACCTGTGGTTGGTCCCGGGTTAACGGATTCACAAAAACACCCGGACCTGACAAGGCCGAAATCTGAACCTTAATAGATCCTAATTTTAGGCCGAAATTCACTCCAGTTTGCAGGAAGTGAAGGAAACGGCCCAGATGGAATTCTTCTGTAGGAACATTCCTGGCCTCACACCAAGAAACATATTTTTGCCATATATGGTGATAATGTTTAGATGTCATGTCCTTCCTAGCCTTTATTAGCGTAGGAATGTCCTCATCCGGAATACCCTTATCTGCTAGGATCCGGCGTTCAACCGCCATGCCGTCCAACGCAGCCGCGGTAAGTCTTGGAATAGAAAGGGCCCCTATTGCAACAGGTCCTGTGTTAGAGGAAGAGGCCACGGATCTTCTGTGAGCATTTCCTGCAGATCCGGATACCAGGTCCTTCTTGGCCAATCTGGAACAATGAGGATTGTTCTCACTCCTCTTTTTCTTACTATTCTCAACACCTTGGGTATGAGAGGAAGAGGGGGAAATACATAGACCGACTGGAACACCCACGGTGTCACTAGGGCATCTAAAGCTACTGCCTGAGGGTCTCTTGTCCTGGTGCAATACCTCTGTAGCTTCTTGTTGAGGCGGGACGCCATCATGTCTATCTGTGGCAGTTCCCACTGACTCGCAATCTGTGCGAAGGCTTCCTAAAGAAGTCCTCTCTTGGATGCAGGTCATGTTTGCTGAGGAAGTCTGCTTCTCAGTTGTCCACTCCCGGAATGAACTGCTGAAAATGCGCTTACATGATTTTCCGCCCAGCGGAGAATCCTGGTGGCTTCTGCCATTTCCACTCTGCTCTTTGTGCCGCTTTGGCGGTTTACATGAGCCACTGCGGTGATGTTGTCTGACTGGATCAGAACCGGTAGGTCGCGAAGCAATGTTTCCGCTTGTCGAAGGGCGTTGTATATGGCTCTCAGCTCCAGGATGTTGATTTGAATACAAGTTTTTTGACTAGACCCAAAGACCTTGGAAGTTTCTTCCCTGTGTGACTGCTCCCCCACCTCGGAGGCTCTCGTCCGTGGCTACCAGAATTCAGTCCTGGATGGCGACCCTGCAGAAGGTAAGCACTCTGCAGCCACCATAGGAGAGACACCCTGGCCCTAGGGGACAGGGTGATTAACTGATGCATCTGTAGATGTGATCCGGACCACTTGTCCCGTAGATCCCATTGGAAAGTCCTCGCATGGAACCTGCCGAAGGGAATGGCCCCGTAAGATGCCACCATCTTTCCCAGGACCCGAGTGCAGTGATGCACTGACACCTGTTTTGGCTTTAATAGGTTTTTTACCAGAGTCATTAGTTCCTGGGCCTTCTCTATCGGAAGATAAACCCATTTCTGGTCCGTATTCAGAATCATACCTAAGAAGGGCAGACGAGTCATAGGAACCAACTGTGACTTCGGGATATTGAGAATCCAGCCAAGTTGCTGTGACACCTTCAGCGAAAGTGACACGCTGTTCAACAACTGCTCTTTTGATCTCGCCCTTATTAGGAGATCGTCCAAGTATGGGATAATTGTGACTCCTTGCTTGCATAGGAGTACCATCATTTCCGCCAATTACCCTGAAATTGGTAATGACAATACTGTACCATTATTCTCAGGTACGCCTGATGGGGTGGATAAATGGGAACATGAAGGTATGCAGCCTTTATGTCTAGATACACCATAAAATCCCCCCCTTCCAGGCTGGCGATGATCGCTCTGAGCGATTCCACCTTGAATTTGAACCTTTTCAAGTATAGGTTCAGAGATTTTAATTTTAAAATAGGTCCGGTTTCAGGACTACAGCCAAGGTTGAGTAATATCCCCTTCCTTGTTGAAGGAGGGGAACCTTGAGCACCACCTGTTGGAGATACAATGTGTGAATTGTATTTAATATTATCTCCCTTTCTGGGGGAGAAGCCTGTAGGGCCGATAAGGAAAACCGGCGAGGAATCACCTCTTCGAATTCCAGCTTGTAACCCTGAGAAACAATTTCTATTGCCCAGGGATCCACCTGTGAGTGAACTCAGATGTGGCTGAAGAGTCGAAGACGTGCTCCCACTGGGGCGGACTCCCTTAGCGGAGCCCCAGCGTCATGCGGTGGATTTAGTAGAGGCCGGGGAGGACTTCTGTTCCTGGGAACTAGCTGTGCCCTGCACCCTTACCTCTGGTAAGAAAGGACGCTCCTCGTACTTTCTTGTTTTTCTGCGACGAAAGGACTGCATTTGATAATGTCGTGCTTTCTTAGGCTGTGAGGGAATATAAGGCAAAAGATCAGATTTACCAGCTATAGCTGTGGAGACCAGGTCCGAGAGCCCTTCTCCACACAATTCCTCACCCTTGTAAGGAAAAACCTCCATATGCCTCGTTTAGTCGGCATCACCTGTCCATTGCATGTTCCACAGGACACGTCTAGCAGAAATCGACATAGCGTTGACTCTAGAACCCAGTAGACCAATGTCTCTTTGAGCATGTCTTATATATAAGACAGCATCTTTTATATATCCTAGGGTCAATAACATGGTATCCTTATCTAGGGTTTCAATCGCCGCTGATAAGGTATCTGTCCACGCTGCTACAGCGCTATAAACCCCTGCCGACACAATTGCCGGTCTGAGTAGTGTACCAGAATGTGTGTAAATGGACTTCAAAGTACTTTTCTGCATGCTATCTGCAGGATCCCTGAGGGTAGCTATATCTTGGTATGTCAGCGCTACCTTTTGGGTAAACGTGTCAACGCCTTGTCCACCCTACGGGAGGATTCCCATCGTATCCTGGCCATAGCAGGGAAAGGATACGCCATGAGAATTCTTTTGGGAAACTGCAGTTTCTTGTCTGGAGATTCCCGCTCCTTTTCACACAATTCATTTGGTTCATGAGAGGGGGGAAATGTTATCTCAGCTTTCTTCCCCTTAAACATGTGTACCCTCGTGTCAGGGACAGATGGGTCATCAGTGATATGCAAAACATCTTTTATTACAATAATCATATATTGAATACTTTTCTGCCAGTTTTTCCTGTAACTTTGCATCATCGTAGTCGACACTGGAGTCAGACTCCGTGTCGGTATCAGTGTCTATTATTTTGGATAGTGGGCGTTTTGAGACTCTGAAAGTCCCTGCGACATAGGGACAGACATGGGTGTAGAGTCCCTGTCTGTTCTCTAATCTTTTGTGCAATAAATATACCTCAGCACTTATTTCCACATATCCAGTCAGGTATCGGCGTTGTCGACGGAGACACCACACACACACATTTGCTCCATCTCCTCCTTAGAAGAACCTTTTACCTCAGACATGTCAATACACACGTACCGACACACCACACACTCAGGGAATCCTCTTATCTGAAGACAGTTCCCCCACAAGGCCCTTTGGAGAGACAGAGAGAGAGTATGCCAGCACACACCCAGCGCTAATACCCCAGGAAAAACACACAATGTGTTTACCCAGTAGCGCTGTAATACTATTATTTGCTGCCAATTATGTGCCCCCCCCTCTTCTCTGAAACCCCCTTTCACCGTGGATAAGCAGGGGAGAGTCCGGGGAGCTTCCTCTCAGCTGTGCTGTGGAGAAAATGGCGCTGGTGAGTGCTGAGGGAGAAGCCCCGCCCCCTCAGCGGCGGGCTTCTGTCCCGCTTAAATATAATAAAAACTGACGGGGGCTCTTTATATATACAGTGCCTAGCTGTATATATATCTCTTTTGCCAGAAATGAGGTTTATATTGCTGCCCAGGGCGCCCCCCCTACGCCCTGCACCCTTACAGTGACTGCTGTGTGTGAGGTGTGTGGGAGCAATGGCGCACAGCTGCACTGCTGTGCGTTACCTCAGTGAAGATCATGAAGTCTTCTGCCGCCTCTGAAGTCTTCTTTTCTTCTCATACTCACCCGGCTTCTATCTTCCGGCTCTGTGATGAGGACGGCGGCGCGGCTCCGGGACGAACTCCAGGGTGAGACCTGTGTTCTGACTCCCTCTGGAGCTAATGGTGTCCAGTAGCCTAAGAAGCAGAGCCTTGAAACTCACAGAAGTAGGTCTGATTCTCTTCCCCTCAGTCCCTCGATGCAGGGAGTCTGTTGCCAGCAGGCTCCCTGAAAATAAAAAAACCTAACAAATATACTTTCTGTCAGAAAGCTCAGGAGAGCTCCCTGAAAAGCACCCAGTCTCCACTGGGCACAGTATCAAACTGAGGTCTGGAGGAGGGGCATAGAGGGAGGAGCCAGTGCACACCAGATCTAAAGTCTTTCTTAAAGTGCCCATGTCTCCTGCGGAGCCCGTCTATCCCCATGGTCCTTACGGAGTCCCCAGCATCCTCTAGGACGTAAGCGAAACTGGTAATAAATAATCAATACACTAGAACAACTACCATCCATCTGCTATAATTGGCTGGGGCAGATTGGAGAGCATATACTGACTGTGGGGGTGGCATAATGAGTTGGGTCCTGTCTGCTACAATTGATGGGTGGGGGACACACACTGAGGATTGTTTGAGGAAGGGGGGCCCCAAATAGGTGTTTTGCTTAGGGCCCCATGAGGTCTAAATCCACCTCTGACAGGACCTGTCATGCTGAGAGGGCTATTTGATGCGACTTGAGCAATAACATATGAGGACACATCTGTAGATGGACCTATGTAGCCCTTAGTGTGCCGGGGTTTAAGTGTCAATCATTAAGGGACTTTTTTTTTCACTGAGAGCAGTTGCTGTCACAAAGGAGCAGCTGACAGCAACTTCTTACCTGACGACTGCTGTTCCTCCTGTTGGTGTTGGGCTGGGAGTGTGATAAGGGCTAGGATGTTACAGGCCAATACTACATTCATCAGAGAAGTTACTACCTTGGTGTGGAGTAAGGGAGCAGTGCAGTGTCTATGAGGAGGCTAGAAAGGTGTTCAAATGGTGATGCTTGGGCACTCGGGGAGCACAGACTAGCCTTTGCAGGATAATTAGTTCCAGTTTGCTGCTTCTCTATGGAAGATCCTGGACAGAAGGTCAGAAAGTTACTGTTGGGGCATAGTGACAAGTTGCATCATCACGGCTCTACATCTGCTGCAAAATTCTTGGCACCTCCCATCAGGTGCCATAACACAGCAGAGGGAGGGACTTAAAATTGCACAATCCACCAGATTCAGGAGGACGGGTTAGCATGCTTTACAGTAGTGCAAACCAGTGCCAGATTAAGGTCCATATTGGCCTGGAGCTGAAATTTAGGAAGGGCCTATTGTGTGCCTCGGCAGGAGGTGTGACAAGTGCTGCGGTGGTGTGACTAGTGATGTGGGGGTGTGATCAATGTGGTGTGGGTGTGGTCTAAATAGGGGGTGTGGCCTATGCCATGTGAGTGACACAGTCACCACTTACTGACGGACACTACTTACTGACACACACAACACAAAGCTTACTGACACAATAACCACTTACTGACATACACTACTTGCTAACACACACACGCACAACACAAAACTTACCGACACAGACACCACTTACTGATAGATATTACTGACTGATACACACAAACGCACAACACAGAAAAACGTACTGACACAGACATTACTTACTGACACACACACAACACAATACTTGTACCGCTCTCACATCACAATGCCGGGTCCCACCTGGAAATTGGAAATGGGTCCATTCCTGGGTGCGACCCGGCATTTGACCCTACACACCGCCAACCCGACCCGGCAATTTGCCGGTTCGGGTTGCCATCCGTGGGCGGAGATGGAGTCGGCAACAGGTGCGGTGGTGGCGCTGGGAGATGAGATCATCTCTGCGTCGCCACTCCCTATGCAGTGAACGGGTCCCGGGTTGCATCGACCTGGGTGACCCGTTCACACTGCACCTGACCTGGTATTTAACACGGGAATAACTCTTCTTTATTTCCGGGTTGAATTACCGGGTCAGGCAACCCGGAATTCGCCCATGACCCCTTTCACAATGCACATCAAAATGTGTTGACCCGGTAATATACCCAGTCTATACCAGGAAATTTTTGCGGTGTGAAAGGGGTATTACTGACACAGACACCCACCACTTACTGACAGATACTACTTACTGATACACACAGCGCAAAACCTACTGACAGACACCACTTACTGACAGACACTACTTACTGACACACACACACAGTACAAAACCTACTGACAGACACTACTTACTGACACATACATAACACAAAACTAGAGATGAGCGGGTTCGGTTTCTCTGAATCCGAACCCGCCAGAACTTCATGTTTTTTTTCACGGGTCCGAGCGACTCGGATCTTCCCGCCTTGCTCGGTTAACCCGAGCGCGCCCGAACGTCATCATGACGCTGTCGGATTCTCGCGAGGCTCGGATTCTATCGCGAGACTCGGATTCTATATAAGGAGCCGCGCGTCGCCGCCATTTTCACACGTACATTGAGATTGATAGGGAGAGGACGTGGCTGGCGTCCTCTCCGTTTAGACACTTGATTTACTAATTTTGGGGAGCATTAGGAGTACTCAGTAGTGTACAGTGCAGAGTTTTGCTGATAGTGACCAGTGACCACCACTTTTATTTATAATCCGTTCTCTGCCTGAAAAAAGCGATACACAGCACACAGTGACTCAGTCACATACATACCATATCTGTGTGCACTGCTCAGGCTCAGGCCAGTGTGCTGCATCATCTATATATATTATATATCTGTCTGACTGCTCAGCTCACACAGCTTATAATTGTGGGGGAGACTGGGGAGCACTACTGCAGTGCCAGTTATAGGTTATAGCAGGAGCCAGGAGTACATAATATTATATTAAAATTAAACAGTGCACACTTTTGCTGCAGGAGTGCCACTGCCAGTGTGACTAGTGACCAGTGACCTGACCACCAGTATATAATATTAGTAGTATACTATCTCTTTATCAACCAGTCTATATTAGCAGCAGACACAGTACAGTGCGGTAGTTCACGGCTGTGGCTACCTCTGTGTCGGCACTCGGCAGCCCGTCCATAATTGTATATACCAGTGACCTAACCGTGGTTTTTTTTTCTTTCTTTATACATACATACTAGTTACGAGTATACTATCTCTTTATCAACCAGTCTATATATTAGCAGCAGACACAGTACAGTGCGGTAGTTCACGGCTGTGGCTACCTCTGTGTCGGCACTCGGCAGCCCGCCCATAATTGTATATACCAGTGACCTAACCGTGGTTTTTTTTTCCTTCTTTATACATACATACTAGTTACGAGTATACTATCTCTTTATCAACCAGTCTATATATTAGCAGCAGACACAGTACAGTGCGGTAGTTCACGGCTGTGGCTACCTCTGTGTCGGCACTCGGCAGCCCGTCCATAATTGTATATACCACCTAACCGTGGTTTTTTTTTCTTTCTTTATACATACATACTAGTTACGAGTATACTATCTCTTTATCAACCAGTCTATATATTAGCAGCAGACACAGTACAGTGCGGTAGTTCACGGCTGTGGCTACCTCTGTGTCGGCACTCGGCAGCCCGTCCATAATTGTATATACCACCTAACCGTGGTTTTTTTTTCTTTCTTTATACATACATACTAGTTACGAGTATACTATCTCTTTATCAACCAGTCTATATATTAGCAGCAGACACAGTACAGTGCGGTAGTTCACGGCTGTGGCTACCTCTGTGTCGGCACTCGGCAGCCCGTCCATAATTGTATATACGACCTAACCGTGGTTTTTTTTTCTTTCTTTATACATACATACTAGTTACGAGTATACTATCTCTTTATCAACCAGTCTATATATTAGCAGCAGACACAGTACAGTGCGGTAGTTCACGGCTGTGGCTACCTCTGTGTCGGCACTCGGCAGCCCGTCCATAATTGTATATACCACCTAACCGTGGTTTTTTTTTCTTTCTTTATACATACATACTAGTTACGAGTATACTATCTCTTTATCAACCAGTCTATATATTAGCAGCAGACACAGTACAGTGCGGTAGTTCACGGCTGTGGCTACCTCTGTGTCGGCACTCGGCAGCCCGTCCATAATTGTATACTAGTATCCAATCCATCCATCTCCATTGTTTACCTGAGGTGCCTTTTAGTTGTGCCTATTAAAATATGGAGAACAAAAATGTTGAGGTTCCAAAATTAGGGAAAGATCAAGATCCACTTCCACCTCGTGCTGAAGCTGCTGCCACTAGTCATGGCCGAGACGATGAAATGCCAGCAACGTCGTCTGCCAAGGCCGATGCCCAATGTCATAGTACAGAGCATGTCAAATCCAAAACACCAAATATCAGTAAAAAGCCTCTTTTTTTCTTTGCGTCATGTGCTGTTTGGGGAGGGTTTTTTGGAAGGGACATCCTGCGTGACACTGCAGTGCCACTCCTAGATGGGCCCGGTGTTTGTGTCGGCCACTAGGGTCGCTAATCTTACTCACACAGCTACCTCATTGCGCCTCTTTTTTTCTTTGCGTCATGTGCTGTTTGGGGAGGGTTTTTTGGAGGGGCCATCCTGCGTGACACTGCAGTGCCACTCCTAGATGGGCCCGGTGTTTGTGTCGGCCACTAGGGTCGCTAATCTTACTCACACAGCTACCTCATTGCGCCTCTTTTTTTCTTTGCGTCATGTGCTGTTTGGGGAGGGTTTTTTGGAAGGGCCATCCTGCGTGACACTGCAGTGCCACTCCTAGATGGGCCCGGTGTTTGTGTCGGCCACTAGGGTCGCTAATCTTACTCACACAGCTACCTCATTGCGCCTCTTTTTTTCTTTGCGTCATGTGCTGTTTGGGGAGGGTTTTTTGGAAGGGCCATCCTGCGTGACACTGCAGTGCCACTCCTAGATGGGCCCGGTGTTTGTGTCGGCCACTAGGGTCGCTAATCTTACTCACACAGCTACCTCATTGCGCCTCTTTTTTTCTTTGCGTCATGTGCTGTTTGGGGATGGTTTTTTGGAAGGGACATCCTGCGTGACACTGCAGTGCCACTCCTAGATGGGCCCGGTGTTTGTGTCGGCCACTAGGGTCGCTTATCTTACTCACACAGCGACCTCAGTGCAAATTTTAGGACTAAAAATAATATTGTGAGGTGTGAGGTATTCAGAATAGACTGAAAATGAGTGTAAATTATGGTTTTTGAGGTTAATAATACTTTGGGATCAAAATGACCCCCAAATTCAATGATTTAAGCTGTTTTTTAGTGTTTTTGGAAAAAAACACCCGAATCCAAAACACACCCGAATCCGACAAAAATAATTCGGTGAGGTTTTGCCAAAACGCGTTCGAACCCAAAACACGGCCGCGGAACCGAACCCAAAACCAAAACACAAAACCCGAAAAATTTCAGGCGCTCATCTCTACACAAAACTAACTGACATAGACACCACTTACTGACAAACACAACCAATGCAAAACATACTGACAAAAATGCTACTTACTGACACACACACGCACAACACAAAACTTTTTGACACTGACACCACTTACTGACAGACTCTTCTTACTGACACACAAACACAACACAAAACTTACTGACACAGACACCATGCAAAATGTACTGACACAAACACTACTTACTGACAGACACTTCTTACTGACACCAGTGGTGCACACAGAATTTTTTTCTCAGTGGTACTGTGCCTGCGCGCCGTAGGTGTGGTCACGTCATTAAGGGATGTGACCATGTGACACTAGGTGGAGTGGTTATATATTATGTGAATCCATGGCACAGACACCCCCTGTCCCTGCGGACTACAGAGACAAGGACAGCAGGATGTGACACTTGTTATAGAATAAAAAATATTATATGTAAGCTGTGTACACAGCACTCATCCTGTTATGATGTGAATATTTGCTCCAGTGCCCTTCTTCGGCTTTTCAAGCTGTGGACAGAGTTCAATGAGGCAGCACTCCCGAGTCTTGCTGGTGCAGTAAGATTTATTTAGTAAGATTCTGGATCAATAAGTCTTAATACACCACAAAAACTCGGGAGTGCCGCCTCATTGTACTTGTGGGTAGGGGTCCCGACCATTAGAGCTACTCACCGGGGTGTAGCATGAGTTGCCGGTTGTCGGGTCCCCAGCGGCCAGCATACCGGCGTTGGGATCCCTACCGCTGGCTTCCCGACAACAGGGCGAGTGCAAATGAGCCCCTTGCGGGCACCGTGGCGCGCGTAAGTGCCACACTATCCTCCCTCCAGGGGGTTCATGGACCCCCAAGAGGGAGAAAAGGTGACGGTATGCCGGTTGTCAGGATTCCGGCGCCGGTATACTGTGCGCCAGGATCCCAACAACTGGTATACTGAATACCACCCACACACCGCTGGCCCAGCACCCCACCGTCACTTTTTCTCTGCCAGTCTGGCAGGTGCGGGAGGGTGATGACATCACCTTCATGCTCGCAGCAGTCCTTTTCCTGGAAAAGGAAGAAGGTGCTGGCGCCGCCTCCGAGCAAGATCTAGGAGCTTGGTGGTGGTGTTTTACAGTGTGGCGGGGGTATGGCGTACTGGCAGACACATTCTTAATGATACGCCATACCGGAGAGTACCACCACACTTGCAGGACTGACTGACACACACACAACGCAAAACATACTGACACACGGCACAACACAAAACTTACACAGACACCACTTAATGACAGACACTACTTACTGACACACACACACACACACACACACACACACACACACACACACACACACACAATGCAAAACTTACTGACACAGACACAACACAAAACTTACTGACACTACTTACTGACACACACACACACAACGCAAAACCTACTGACACTGACACTACTTACTTAGTGACACACACCCTTCAATACTTACTGACATAGACACTAGAGATGTGCACCGGAAATTTTTCGGGTTTTGTGTTTTGGTTTTGGGTTCGGTTCCGTGGCCGTGTTTTGGGTTCGAACGCGTTTTGGCAAAACCTCACCGAATTTTTTTTGTCGGATTCGGGTGTGTTTTGGATTCGGGTGTTTTTTTCAAAAAACCCTAAAAAACAGCTTAAATCATAGAATTTGGGGGTCATTTTGATCCCAAAGTATTATTAACCTCAATAACCATAATTTCCACTCATTTTCAGTCTATTCTGAACTAGGGATGTGCACTTGAAATTTTTCGGGTTTTGTGTTTTGGTTTTGGGTTCGGTTCCGCGGCCGTGTTTTGGGTTCGACCGCGTTTTGGCAAAACCTCACCGAATTTTTTTTGTCGGATTCGGGTGTGTTTTGGATTCGGGTGTTTTTTTAAAAAAACCCTAAAAAACAGCTTAAATCATAGAATTTGGGGGTCATTTTGATCCCAAAGTATATTAACCTCAAAAACCATAATTTCCACTCATTTTCAGTCTATTCTGAATACCTCACACCTCACAATATTATTTTTAGTCCTAAAATTTACACCGAGGTCGCTGGATGACTAAGCTAAGCGACCCTAGTGGCCGACACAAACACCTGGCCCATCTAGGAGTGGCACTGCAGTGTCACGCAGGATGGCCCTTCCAAAAAACACTCCCCAAACAGCACATGACGCAAAGAAGAAAAAAAGAGGCGCAATGAGGTAGCTGTGTGAGTAAGCTAAGCGACCCTAGTGGCCGACACAAACACCTGGCCCATCTAGGAGTGGCACTGCAGTGTCACGCAGGATGGCCCTTCCAAAAAACACTCCCCAAACAGCACATGACGCAAAGAAAAAAAAAAGAGGCGCAATGAGGTAGCTGTGTGAGTAAGATAAGCGACCCTAGTGGCCGACACAAACACCTGGCCCATCTAGGAGTGGCATTGCAGTGTCACGCAGGATGGCCCTTCCAAAAAACACTCCCCAAACAGCACATGACGCAAAGAAGAAAAAAAGAGGCGCAATGAGGTAGCTGTGTGAGTAAGATAAGCGACCCTAGTGGCCGACACAAACACCTGGCCCATCTAGGAGTGGCACTGCAGTGTTACGCAGGATGGCCCTTCCAAAAAACACTCCCCAAACAGCACATGACGCAAAGAAGAAAAAAAGAGGCGCAATGAGGTAGCTGTGTGAGTAAGATAAGCGACCCTAGTGGCCGACACAAACACCTGGCCCATCTAGGAGTGGCACTGCAGTGTCACGCAGGATGGCCCTTCCAAAAAACACTCCCCAAACAGCACATGACGCAAAGAAAAATGAAAGAAAAAAGAGGTGCAAGATGGAATTGTCCTTGGGCCCTCCCACCCACCCTTATGTTGTATAAACAGGACATGCACACTTTAACCAACCCATCATTTCAGTGACAGGGTCTGCCACACGACTGAGACTGAAATGACGGGTTGGTTTGGACCCCCACCGAAAAAGAAGCAATTAATCTCTCCTTGCACAAACTGGCTCTACAGAGGCAAGATGTCCACCTCATCATCATCCTCCGATATATCACCGTGTACATACCGCTCCTCACAGATTATCAATTCGTCCCCACTGGAATCCACCATCTCAGCTCCCTGTGTACTTTGTGGAGGCAATTGCTGCTGGTCAATGTCTCCACGGAGGAATTGATTATAATTCATTTTAATGAACATCATCTTCTCCACATTTTCTGGAAGTAACCTCGTACGCCGATTGCTGACAAGGTGAGCGGCGGCACTAAACACTCTTTCGGAGTACACACTTGTGGGAGGGCAACTTAGGTAGAATAAAGCCAGTTTGTGCAAGGGCCTCCAAATTGCCTCTTTTTCCTGCCAGTATAAGTACGGACTGTCTGGCGTGCCTACTTGGATGCGGTCACTCATATAATCCTCCACCATTCTTTCAATGGTGAGAGAATCATATGCAGTGACAGTAGACGACATGTCCGTAATCGTTGTCAGGTCCTTCAGTCCGGACCAGATGTCAGCATCAGCAGTCGCTCCAGACTGCCCTGCATCACCGCCAGCGGGTGGGCTCGGAATTCTGAGCCTTTTCCTCGCACCCCCAGTTGCGGGAGAATGTGAAGGAGGAGATGTTGACAGGTCGCGTTCCGCTTGACTTGACAATTTTCTCACCAGCAGGTCTTTGAACCCCAGCAGACTTGTGTCTGCCGGAAAGAGAGATCCAAGGTAGGTTTTAAATCTAGGATCGAGCACGGTGGCCAAAATGTAGTGCTCTGATTTCAACAGATTGACCACCCGTGAATCCTTGTTAAGCGAATTAAGGGCTCCATCCACAAGTCCCACATGCCTAGCGGAATCGCTCCCTTTTAGCTCCTCCTTCAATGCCTCCAGCTTCTTCTGCAAAAGCCTGATGAGGGGAATGACCTGACTCAGGCTGGCAGTGTCTGAACTGACTTCACGTGTGGCAAGTTCAAAAGGTTGCAGAACCTTGCACAACGTTGAAATCATTCTCCACTGCGCTTGAGACAGGTACATTCCATCTCCTATATCGTGCTCAATTGTATAGGCTTGAATGGCCTTTTGCTGCTCCTCCAACCTCTGAAGCATATAGAGGGTTGAATTCCACCTCGTTACCACTTCTTGCTTCAGATGATGGCAGGGCAGGTTCAGGCGTTTTTGGTGATGCTCCAGTCTTCTGTACGTGGTGCCTGTACGCCGAAAGTGTCCCGCAATTCTTCTGGCCACCGACAGCATCTCTTGCACGCCCCTGTCGTTTTTTAAAAAATTCTGCACCACCAAATTCAAGGTATGTGCAAAACATGGGACGTGCTGGAATTTGCCCATATTTAATGCACACACAATATTGCTGGCGTTGTCCGATGCCACAAATCCACAGGAGAGTCCAATTGGGGTAAGCCATTCCGCGATGATCTTCCTCAGTTGCCGTAAGAGGTTTTCAGCTGTGTGCGTATTCTGGAAACCGGTGATACAAAGCATAGCCTGCCTAGGAAATAGTTGGCGTTTGCGAGATGCTGCTACTGGTGCCGCCGCTGCGGTTCTTGCGGCGGGAGTCCATACATCTACCCAGTGGGCTGTCACAGTCATATAGTCCTGACCCTGCCCTGCTCCACTTGTCCACATGTCCGTGGTTAAGTGGACATTGGGTACAACTGCATTTTTTAGGACACTGGTGAGTCTTTTTCTGACGTCCGTGTACATTCTCGGTATCGCCTGCCTAGAGAAGTGGAACCTAGATGGTATTTGGTAACGGGGGCACACTACCTCAAGAAATTGTCTAGTTCCCTGTGAACTAACGGCGGATACCGGACGCACGTCTAACACCAACATAGTTGTCAAGGCCTCAGTTATCCGCTTTGCAACAGGATGACTGCTGTGATATTTCATCTTCCTCGCAAAGGACTGTTGGACAGTCAATTGCTTGGTGGAAGTAGTAAAAGTGGGCTTACGAATTCCCCTCTGGGATGACCATCGACTCCCAGCAGCAACAACAGCAGCGCCAGCAGCAGTAGGCGTTACACGCAAGGATGCATCGGAGGAATCCCAGGCAGGAGAGGACTCGTCAGAATTGCCAGTGACATGGCCTGCAGGACTATTGGCATTCCTGGGGAAGGAGGAAATTGACACTGAGGGAGTTGGTGGGGTGGTTTGCGTGAGCTTGGTTACAAGAGGAAGGGATAAACTGGTCAGTGGACTGCTTCCACTGTCGCCCAAAGTTTTTGAACTTTTCACTGAATTATGATGAATGCGCTGCAGGTGACGTATAAGGGAGGATGTTCCGAGGTGGTTAACGTCCTTACCCCTACTTATTACAGCTTGACAAAGGCAACACACGGCTTGACACCTGTTGTCCGCATTTCTGTTGAAATACTTCCACACCGAAGAGATTATTTTTTTGGTATTTTCACCAGGCATGTCAATGGCCCTATTCCTCCCACGGACAACAGGTGTCTCCCCGGGTGCCTGACTTAAACAAACCACCTCACCATCAGAATCCTCCTTGTCAATTTCCTCCCCAGCGCCAGCAACACCCATATCCTCCTCATCCTGGTGTACTTCAACACTGACATCTTCAATCTGACTATCAGGAACTGGACTGCGGGTGCTCCTTCCAGCACTTGCAGGGGGCGTGCAAATGGTGGAAGGCGCATGCTCTTCACGTCCAGTGTTGGGAAGGTCAGGCATCGCAACCGACACAATTGGACTCTCCTTGTGGATTTGGGATTTCGAAGAACGCACAGTTCTTTGCTGTGCTTTTGCCAGCTTAAGTCTTTTCATTTTTCTAGCGAGAGGATGAGTGCTTCCATCCTCATGTGAAGCTGAACCACTAGCCATGAACATAGGCCAGGGCCTCAGCCGTTCCTTGCCACTCCGTGTGGTAAATGGCATATTGGCAAGTTTACGCTTCTCCTCCGACGATTTTATTTTAGATTTTTGAGTCCTTTTTTTACTGATATTTTGTGTTTTGGATTTTACATGCTCTGTACTATGACATTGGGCATCGGCCTTGGCAGACGGCGTTGATGGAATTTCATCGTCTCGGCCATGACTAGTGGCAGCAGCTTCAGCACGAGGTGGAAGTGGATCTTGATCTTTCCCTATTTTTGGAACCTCAACATTTTTGTTCTCCATATTTTAATAGGCACAACTAAAAGGCACCTCAGGTACACAATGGAGATGGATGGATACTAGTATACTTATGGATGACGAGTGACTGACGACACAGAGGAGGCTACAGCCGTGGACTACCGTACTGCGTCTGCTAGTATAGAGATGATAATGATATAAAAAATATATATATATCACTACTGCAGGTATATATAATATAATGACGGACCTGCTGGACACTGTCAGCAGACTCCTAAACTACTAGTATGAAGAAGATAGAAAAAAAAAACCCACCACAGGTAGGTATACAATTATGGACGAGCACTGACGACACAGAGGTAGCTACAGCCGTGGACTACCGTACTGCGTCTGCTAGTATAGAGATGATAATGATATAAAAAATATATATATATCACTACTGCAGGTATATATAATATAATGACGGACCTGCTGGACACTGTCAGCAGACTCCTAAACTACTAGTATGAAGAAGATAGAAAAAAAAAACCCACCACAGGTAGGTATACAATTATGGACGAGCACTGACGACACAGAGGTAGCTACAGCCGTGGACTACCGTACTGCGTCTGCTAGTATAGAGATGATAATGATATAAAAAATATATATATATCACTACTGCAGGTATATATAATATAATGACGGACCTGCTGGACACTGTCAGCAGACTCCTAAACTACTAGTATGAAGAAGATAGAAAAAAAAAACCCACCACAGGTAGGTATACAATTATGGACGAGCACTGATGACACAGAGGTAGCTACAGCCGTGGACTACCGTACTGCGTCTGCTAGTATAGAGATGATAATGATATAAAAAATATATATATATCACTACTGCAGGTATATATAATATAATGACGGACCTGCTGGACACTGTCAGCAGACTCCTAAACTACTAGTATGAAGAAGATAGAAAAAAAAAACCCCACCACAGGTAGGTATACAATTATGGACGAGCACTGACGACACAGAGGTAGCTACAGCCGTGGACTACCGTACTGCGTCTGCTAGTATAGAGATGATAATGATATAAAAAATATATATATATCACTACTGCAGGTATATATAATATAATGACGGACCTGCTGGACACTGTCAGCAGACTCCTAAACTACTAGTATGAAGAAGATAGAAAAAAAAAACCACCACAGGTAGGTATACAATTATGGACGAGCACTGACGACACAGAGGTAGCTACAGCCGTGGACTACCGTCCTGCGTCTGCTAGTATAGAGATGATAATGATATAAAAAATATATATATATCACTACTGCAGGTATATATAATATAATGACGGACCTGCTGGACACTGTCAGCAGACTCCTAAACTACTAGTATGAAGAAGATAGAAAAAAAAACCCCACCACAGGTAGGTATACAATTATGGACGAGCACTGACGACACAGAGGTAGCTACAGCCGTGGACTACCGTACTGCGTCTGCTAGTATAGAGATGATAATGATATAAAAAATATATTTATATCACTACTGCAGGTATATATAATATAATGACGGACCTGCTGGACACTGTCAGCAGACTCCTAAACTACTAGTATGAAGAAGATAGAAAAAAAAACCCCACCACAGGTAGGTGTACAATTATGGACGAGCACTGACGACACAGAGGTAGCTACAGCCGTGGACTACCGTACTGCGTCTGCTAGTATAGAGATGATAATGATATAAAAAATATATATATATCACTACTGCAGGTATATATAATATAATGACGGACCTGCTGGACACTGTCAGCAGACTCCTAAACTACTAGTATGAAGAAGATAGAAAAAAAAAAAACACCACAGGTAGGTATACAATTATGGACGAGCACTGACGACACAGAGGTAGCCACAGCTGTGGACTACCGTACTGCGTCTGCTAATATAGAGATGATAAAGATGATAGAGATGAACAAAAAAAATATAACACTTCTGCAAGTAAATATTTATATAATATAATGAATGACGGACCTGCTGGACGCTGTCAGCAGAATGCGTTTATAGAATAAAAAAAAAAAACACCACAGGAGTGTTTAACTTTTTCAGTCAGACAATATACTGGTGGTCACTGGTCAGTCACACTGGCAGCAAAAGTGTGCACTGTACTCCTGCTATAACTGCACCCCAGTCTCCCCCACAATTCAGCTGTGTGAGCAGTGAGCACTCAGCACAGTCAGATATACATATAGATGATATTATCATGCAGCACACTGAGGCTGAGCACAGATATGGTATGTGACTGTGTATCGTTTTTTTTCAGGCAGAGAACGGATTATATTAAATAATAAATAAAACTGGTGGTGGTCAGTCACTAGTAACTATCAGCAAAACTCTGCACTCTGAGTACTCCTAATGCTCCCCAAAATGACTAAGTAATCAACTCAAGTGTCTCTATCTATTCTAACGGAGAGGACGCCAGCCACGTCCTCTCCCTATCAATCTCAATGCACGTGTGAAAATGGCGGCGACGCGCGGCTCCTTATATAGAATCCGAGTCTCGCGATAGAATACGAGCCTCGCGAGAATCCGACAGCGGGATGATGACGTTCGGGCGCGCTCGGGTTAGCCGAGCAAGGCGGGAAGATCCGAGTCTGCCTCGGACCCGTGTAAAAAGGCTGAAGTTCGGGGGGGTTCGGATTCCGAGGAACCGAACCCGCTCATCTCTAATAGACACCACTTACATAGGAGACCTCAGGGCCTGGTGTGGGCTGCTACTCACATGGTTTTGCATGCCCCCTCAGCTCTGACATCCAGGGACCCAGCTCTCCTAAAAGACAGCAGCCTCCTGTCAAGACCCTTCCCCTCTTTCATGAGGCATGTTATTGTTGGGAAGCTGCAGCAGGAATGGTATGCTGCAGCAAAAACATATATGTTTTGATAGACAAGGGGCGGGGCTTCGGACGGGCATGGGGGCGGAGCCTCGGAGATATGCATGCCCACCTGCTGCAACAATAACATGCCTCATGAAAGAGGGGAAGGGTCTTGACAGGAGGCTGCTGTCTCGGAGCTATTTCCGAGGCTCATCCCCCGTGCCCGTCCGAAGCCCCGTCCCCTTGCAACACGAAGAGGTCAGTACAGTAGGACACACTGAGTTTCCTCCCTCTGGCTGAGAGAGGCTGCTGCTGCAGCTGTCTCGACTCATTAAACAGTGAGTGACTCGAATCATTCACACTTCCTGATGATTCGAGTCACTGTGTTGAGACAGTGAGTCAGTAGCCATCTCTACAGGACACAGGCTAACCAATTTGGGGTTAGGGTGAATGGGCAGCCGGAGGAGAGTGAGTGAGCTGCTGTATGCGCTGACAGGAAATGTTTTTTTTCCTGTCAGCACTGGCCACTGCCTGCACTGCAGGGAGCTCAGTTGGCCTATTTTCAATGGGGGGCTTGGAGCTGCAGCTCCATCCGCCCCATTGTTAATCCGGCCATGGTGCAAACATTATAGATCACTAGCAAGAGAGCCGCATACTTCTGCTTTCTTTCACAGAAAAATAATGTGAAAATATATTTTTTTATTAAAATATTCATCATTATAAATGTTAAAATATTAAAATACAGTGTAACGGGAAAATGTAATTTCTCTTTAAAGAAAACCTAAGTTTAAATTCAAATTGTATGTACTGTATAGAGAATCCCAAATTATAGGTATGTGCACATTGCAGCTGGCAATGAAGGTAATGTTTCCGCACTATGTGGTTTGCTATATGAGAGCGATTTCTTTGCAATAAATGGCTGGTAATAATAAGGTGTTATCTCTGTAATATAGCACTGGCAATGTGTTCTGTGTAATATATGGCTGGAAACAGGAGACTGATCTGTGCAATGCATGGCTGGTAACTGCGGGTGTTATCTGTGCAATATATAGCTGTGAAATGAGCGCTATGTACTCTGCACGCATTAGTTGGGGGACAGAGCTCTAATTATTGTGTGCCAAAGGGCAATGATTGCTGGACATGATCATGGTGACTGTTTGCTATGTATTAGTAATGATGATTATTTGCCGGGTGTGATGATGGCTCTTTGCTTAATAAGAAAACTGTGCTCAATTGTTGCATCATGCAATAGTGGCCATTGGCTGAGCAGGAGAATTTTGATAGACATGATGTACTATGTTATGTTATCCAATGCATGTACTGTATATCTACATCCTTTGAGAGGAAAAAAATGAATAGCTCACCCTAGATAATGCTATAAACGCCACTGTGTTTACCAGGCCTACTAAAACTTGCCAAAATGTCTGCTCATTGGCAAAAAATTCCGCTGACATATTACAAAAAATAAGAGGAAACATTAGTGGTGGCTGAAGGGTAATGTATGAAATGTCGACAGTCATAATGTCAGTGTCAACATAAGACTGTCGACATAGTCATATTGTTGGCATTGACCGTGTTGACATTCATCATATAGACCAGGGGTGGGGAAACTTTTTCTACCAAGGGCCATTTGGATATTTATAAAATCATTTGGGGGCCATACAAAACTTATCAACTTAAAAAATAGCTTGCCCCGCAGTAGTTATGCCCTCAGTAGTTATTACGACAGTAGTTATGCCCTTTAATGGTACTGAGTGCGGTGTGCCATATAATTGGTGTGGCCAATTAAAATGGGACGTGATACACATATGCCCCCTATAGTGCAGTGCCAGATACACATATGCCAGTGCAGTGTCAGATACACATATGCCGCTACAGTGCCAGATACACATTGCCCCACAGTGCCAGATACACATTGCCCCACACATGCCCCTCCACCCTACTGTGCTGCTCACTGCTGCTGCTGTGTGTCAGGGGAGGAGAGCGCAGCATGCGCCTCTCCTGCCCTTTAGTGCTCAGTCCGGCGGCAGCGGCGTGTGTTATCTGTCAGGGACCAGGAAGAGAGGAGAGCTCAGTTATGTCGGGCGGCGGCGGTGTGTAGAACCTCAAACCAGCCACCAGTTCGTGAGCTAATCAGAGCTTGAGGACCAGCAGCGGCGGCTCCTGAATGGCTGCTGGCGGGCGAGCTCTGATTGGCTCGTGAACCAGCGGCTGGTTTGAGATCCTACCCGCCACTGCCGCCGGACATAGTTGCACTCTCCTCCCTGCCCTGAAAGCTGAGACACGCCGCCGCCGGAACAAGCGGCTTTGCGGGCCTTATACGGCCCGCGGGCCAGAGGTTCCCCACCCCGGATGTAGACAGTGATGCAATGTCAAAATTTTATAATGTCAACATTTCATCTTGATGGTCCTGCGGTGACGTACTCTCTCATAAAGACTTAGGGTTCTATTTATTGAGGCTTGGGTGGAGATAAAGCAGACGAAGATAAAGTTCCTGCCAATCTGCATCTAAATGCCATGTCACATCCTGGGTGGGTCTGGGACTCCAGGTCGACAACAAAAAGATTGACACACCTTAGGTCGACGCCAATTGGTCGACACACCTTAGGTCGACATGGACAGAATGTCGACATGAACAAGGTCGACATGGAAAAAGGTCGACGTTAGTATTTTATGTTTTTTTGGTGTCGTTTTCTTCGTAGAGTGACCGGGAACCCCAATTAGTGCACCACGTCCCCTCGCATGGCTCGCTTCGCTCGCCATGCTTCGGGCATGGTGCCTTCGCTACGCTCGGCACAGATTACCGTTCCAATCGTAGTCCACGTGGATCGTTAAGTATGAAAAGGTTCCAAAAAAGAAAAAAATTGTGAAAAACTCATGTCGACCTTTTTCCATGTTGACCTTGTTCCTGTCGACCTTTTGTCCATGTCGACCTAAGGTGTGTCAGCCAATTGGCGTCGACCTAAGGTGTGTCGACCTTTTTGTTGTCGACCTGGAGTCCGGATACCACCTGGGTTTGAAAAATGACAGAAGCTGATTGGCAGGTACTTTATCTCCATCCACTTTATCTCCATCCAAGCCTTACTAAATAGACCCCAAAATATCTACTGGCAACAGAGGCATTTTAAGACAGGAGAGGGTATAGTGCAGATGTCCCTAGACCCATTTGCTCCCTGAAAAAATGGTACCCAGCACTAATTGCCCTGGCACTATATCTGAGGTGGTTTCTTTGAAAATATGGCACCAATGACATATTTCTGAGGAAATCACTGGAATAATGTTGATTAGGGCAGGCGTCAGGTAAGTAGATACATTAGGACCAGAGTGTGTGGTTTGGACACTGCGTATGCTGTACCCATTATACTGTAGATATTGCCAATGTGATGGCTACTGATATCTGACATGTGAGGAAGTTAATACGTTTTGGGCAATTTTTTGGCTGTGAGGAAGTCAGCAAATCAAGTAGGTCATTATTCCATGAATTTAAAGATAATGATATCGCTATTTTGTATTTGTCATGTTCATATATCTCAAAAGAGTAGACAATCTTGGCAGAACTCGGGTTGTCTTTAATATAATGATTGCTAATGTGGAAGTATACCTTTGAAATGGACAAATTACGGTGAAAATGTCTTGACATTTCTTGAAAATAGGAAGTCTAATTAACTTGAAAACTTCCAACCGCACTGGTTACTTTAGTTATAATCTGTATTATCATGTATCTCTCCAGCCTAGTGTCCCTACAGCCTCATGAACCCAGTGCCTCTCCAACCTCATGTCACCCCGTTACTCTCTAGCCTCATACCCCCCCACTGTCTCTTACACCTAATTATTTTGTTTACTGATTTATTATTTATTTATTAAGTTTCTTATATAGCGCAGCATATTGCGTTGTGCTTTACAATTAGAACAACAGTAACAGAACAAAACTGGGTAAAAACAGACATAGAGGTAGGAAGGCCCTGCTCGCAAGCTTACAATCTATAGGTGAAATAGGCATTGATACACAATGATATATGTTACCTATTGCATAATGGTCCACCAGATTGCTAGGTCCCTAATGGGTTGTATGATATGATCACCCAGCAATTTTGGCAAAGGGTCAGGAGGGTGTGAAAGTAAAGAAAGACAAAATATGGAGGTTACTGTATGTGTACTGTACAGAGAGGATGTAAATAGATAGGGAAGCACTGAAGGTTTATGCGTGTGGGTCTGGAATTTGATAGGCTTGTCTGAAGAGGTGAGTTTTCAGGGAACGTTTAAAGGTTTGGAGACTAGAGATAAGTCTTATTGTGCATGGGAGGGCATTCCACAGAGTGGGTGAAGCCTGGATAAAGTCCTGTAATTTTGAGTGGGAACAAATAATACGTGTGGATGAGAGACACAGATCTTGTGCAGAGTGAAGAGGTCGGTTAGGAAGATATCTTGAGATGAGTGAAGAGATGTATGTTGGTGCAGTTTGGTTAATAGACTTGTATGTAAGTAAAAGTATTTTATATTTAATACGGGAGAATACCGGTAACCAATGGAGGGACTGACAGAGCGGATCTGCAGACGATGAACATCTAGCGAGGAAGATTAGCCTCGCAGCTGCATTCAAAATGGATTGTAGTTATGAGAGCCTATGTTTTGGAAGACCAGTTAGGAGACTATTACAACAATCAGGAGCAGGAGATAATGAGAGCATGGATCAGAGTTTTTACTGTGTCTTGTGTAAGATATGGTCGTATTTTGGGGGATCCGGTCTGAAGATCGACAGTGTCTAGGTCGACAATGTTTAGGTCGACCACTACAGGTCGACAGTCACTAGGTCGACATGGATGGAAGGTCGACGGGGTTTCTAGGTCGACAGGTCTAAAGGTCGACATGAGTTTTTCACATTTTTTTATTTTTTTATTTTTTTCATACTTAACGATCCACGTGGACTACGATTGGAACGGTAAAGTGTGCCAAGCAAAGAGGTAGCAGAGCGAAGGCACCATGCCCGAAGCATGGCGAGCGAAGCGAGCCATGCGAGGGGACGCGGTGCACTAATTTGGGATCCCGGTCACTTTACGAAGAAAACGACACACAAAAAAAAATAAAAAATCCTCATGTCGACCTTTAGACCTGTCGACCTAGCACATGTCGACCTAGAAACCCTGTCGACCTTCCATCCATGTCGACCTAGTGACTGTCGACCTATAGTGGTCGACCTAAACAATGTCGACCTAGATACTGTCGATAAAACGAACCACACCCGTATTTTGGATATGTTTCTTAGATGTATGTAACATGATTTATGATTTTGAGATAGATTGAATGTGGGGAACAAAGGACAGTTCAGAGTCATGAATGAGACCTAGGAAACGAGCTTGTGGGGTAGCGATGATTGCTGAGTTATCAACAGTGATAGAGATATCAGATTGGGGACTACTATTTGCCAGTGGAAATATAATAATTCTGTTTTGGAAATACTAAGTTTGAGGTGGCGAGATGTCATCAAGATGAAATGGCAGAAAGGCATTCAGTGACATGGCCCAATACAGATGGTGATAAATCTGGGGAGGATAGGTAGATTTTAGTATCATCTGCATACAGATGATACTGAAATCCGAAAGAGCTGATTAGTTTGCCAAGAGATGTGGTATAGATAGAGAAAAGCAGAGGACCTAAGACTGAGCCTTGCGGTACTCCAACTGAGAGAGGTAGCGAAGAGGAGATGGAATCACAGAAACAAACACTGAAGGAGCGATTAGAGAAGTAGGATAAGAACCAAGAAAGGGCTGTGTCCTGAAGACCTAGGGATTATAATGTTTGTATGAGGAGAGAGTGGTCAACAGTGTCAAAGGCAGCAGAGAGATCAAGGAGAATAAGTAGTGAGAAATGGCCTTTAGATTTAGCAGTGAACAGACCATTCACTACCTTAGTCAGTACCGTCTCTGTGGAGTATTGGGCACGAAATCCTGACTGAAGTGGGTCCAGTAAGCTGTGTGAGGTAAGAAAGTGTGTGGGGCTACTGTAGGCAAGTCTCACAAGTAGCTTGGAGAAGCATGGGAGCTGAGAGATGGGACGGTAGTTTGAGAGAGTGTTTGGATCAGAGTTTTGTTTTTTCAGAATTGGAGTAATCACTGCATGCTTGTACAGAGAAGGAAAGATACCAGTAAACAGAGAGAGATTACAGATTTTAGTTAAGGTTGGGATGAGCACAGCAGACAGAGTTTTACTAATTTATGAGGGTATAGAATCAAGTGGAGAGGTAGTAGAGTAGGCAGATGAGAAGAGTGCAGATACTTCATCTTGATTTGTTGGATCAAATGAAGAGAAGGGGGTAAATTTACTAAGGTGGGAGATTTTTAGAACTGGTGATGTTGCCCATGGCAACCAATCACATTCTACTTACCATTTATCTAGCTGCTTCTAGCAGATAATATATATAATCTGATTGGTTGCCATGGGCAACATCACCAGTTCTAAAAATCTCCCACCTTAGTAAATTTACCCCAAGGTGTTAGAGGGTACAGGAAGGGAATTGAGCAGGCCACTGGCTATAGAAGAGCATACCATTTCATCTCAGATCTTATCAATCTTGTCCTTAAAATAGGACACAAGATATTGCGCACTGATAGTGGCTAGTGAGTTGGGTGAGGAAGGGACAAGAAGTGATTTAAATGTATTAAAAAGTCGCTTGGGGTTAGAGGCTTGAGCGGGGATGAAAGATTGGAAATATGTTTGTTTAGTAGTGTCCAGAGCACTACGATAGAAGTGGTACATGGTCATGGTCATATATGTGAGAAAGTCACTTGAGCTACGAGATTTACGCCACTGGTGTTCTACTTTACGTGAGAGTTTTTGTAGGTGTCTTGTGTATTTAGAGTGCCACGGTTGACAGCTAAGTCTACGTGGAGTGTAATAGGTAGCCGGAGCCACTACATATACAGTCAGGGGCGGATTGGGAACAAAAAGTGGCCCTAGAAAAATTTGTACTAGTGGCCCCACATGGGCAGCACCAGAGGTGTAAGGTCTAGCCATGAGCCATGGCAGCAGCACCCTCCCCCCAAGACTTTCCAGATAGTGGGCATGTCCAGCATCAAGGGTGAAGTTAAAAAAGAAATAAAATTAAATATTATGAGCACATTATATGATACGCCTTCAGAATTTAGGAAACTATATCATTCTTTAGAAAGATATATTTTCTTGCTTATTACACCAACCGTATCCCAATCACTATTCACTCAATCTTATATGTCAGCCAAGCAGGCAGACAGAGCATAAACTAGATCATCTGCTATCACAGGCTAAGTTCATATATGCAAATTATTTTGCATCTTATTCATTATGTCTATAAAAAGGACCACATGTCCTCAAACAAAACAGGCCCCACATGGGGCATAGGCCCACCGGGAATCTTCCCTGTAGACCCTATGACCAATCCGCCTCTGTATACAGTGCTGTTTCTAGAGTTTGGTTAAGGTGTGATACAGCAGTCTCAGTAGAGGTGAATGTAGACATTGGTGAAAGCAGTGATTGCAGAGAGGTAGATAGTTGTTGAAAATTAATAGCGTTAATATTTCTGAGGATTAGATGAGGCTTGGTAGATTTCAGGGACATTGAGTTTGAAGTAATGGAGGAGAGCATGCAGGTGATAAGGTTGTGATCTGAGAGAGGGAAAGGAGTGTTAGTGAGTTCTGAAACAGAGCATAGTCTGGTGAATATAAGATCAAGGCAGTGGCTACCTTGATGAGTAGGGGAGCCAGTCCATTGGGAGAGGCCAAGAGAGGAGGTTAGAGAGAGTAGTTTGGAGACATGGGGAAATTGTGGACTGTCAATAGAGATATAGGTGGAGATGTGGATAAGCCTTATGTCCCTGTATGTGTCTCTACAGCCTCATGATCACTTGTATCTCTCCAGGCTTATACCCCATGTATCTCCTGTCTTATCACCCAAACCCATGCCACGCCTTCAGTTTCTCCAGCCTCACACCCCTCCCTGAGTATTTAATCTCTATCCTCTTGCCATATCTCTCTCTGTTATCTGTCTCCCCCTCCATCTCTCACATTTCTGTCCTGCTCTTCCATCTTACTCTCTCTACAATCTCTGTCACTCCAATCGAGTGGGGTATGTTGTGGGTAGCACCATGGGTGGTGATGTGGTTGGGGGGACTGTAAGAAGGTTATATGGGAAGATGTGGAAAGCACACCAGCTCCAAGTGCTGACAGTGTCTTAACCCACCTTACATCACTGATCCTCATACACCATCTGTCTCTTTCATCTCTGCCACCCGCAACCTTTGCGGCTCTAGGAGCTGATAACGATGACTATGGGAGAAGTGAAGCTGTGTTGCCTCTTTTAGGCATCACAAGAGCTGTGAGGGAAAGAAAGAGTGGGGCATTCATGCAGCCAGAGGTGGATTTAGGGGTAATGCCACCCCTAGGCACAATGTAATTGTCTGCCCCCCCCCCCCCCCATTCCATCAGTCTCCATGGTCACAAAGCCTTATGATTTGATTATAGCCTTGGAAATATGTATTGGCACTAATATGATTATAAAGCTCATCTTATTATTATCTGCTGGTGTCTAAGAGGAATAGTCACACACAGGACATGGGGGGTCATTCCGAGTTGATCGCTCGCTAGCAGTTTTTAGCAGCCGTGCAAACGCATTGTCACCACCCACGGGGGAGTGTATTGTCGCTTTGCAGAAATGTGAACGCTTGTGCAGCAGAGTGCCTGCAAAATCTTTTTGTGCAAAACAAGACCAGCCCTGTAGTTACTCTTTGTGAACGTTGATTCTAACGATGGAGGGACAGCTTTTGATGTCACACACCCGCCCAGCGAATATCCAGCCACGCCTGCGTTTTTTCTGCCACTCCTGTGTTTTACCAAACACTCCCTGAAAATGGTCAGTTGCCACCCAGAAACGCCCACTTCATGTCAATCTCCTTGCGATCGGCTGTGCGTTTGGAATCGTCGCTAGAACCAGTGCAAAACCACAAAGGACTTTGTACCCGTACGATGCGCATGCGCATTGCGGTGCATACGCATGCACAGATTAGCCATTTTTTTCACTGATTGCAACACAGCGAACAACGGCAGCTAGCGATCAACTCGTAATGACCCCCAATGGACTGCTGCATCATATTCTCCTACTGCAGAACCCCCCCGCGACTGTGTCAATATCTTCAACAGCAGCAGCAGGTGAGTGGCCACTGCAGATTCTGTTTTATTGCCCTTGACAGACAGACACAGAGCAGTGGTATGTTCCCATCCACACTCATCACTTCCTGGAAGCCAGAGAGCCGCCGTTCACTCTTTGGATTCCCAGCACCCAGGAGATGCTACACAGCCACTCAGCTAATGTGCCCCTCTATCCTATTGATCAGGTGCAACAGGCCTATTAGGGCAAAAATCTGCAACCAGCAGTTGGTGCCCCTAGGCATGTGCCTCATGTGACTAGTGGGAAATCCACCAATGCCTGCAGAACTTTACTAAGTCTATACAAGAAACATAATATAAAGAAAGTTAAATGTGGCATGTTGAACTTAAGTCTTCTCCATATAGTCACCCTGCAGAGGCACACATTTCTGCCACGATTCCTTGACCTTCTACAACCCATCATTATAGAAGTCCTGTGGTTGCCTCAATAACCACTATTCCACTTTAAGAATGACATAATTTGTGTTGTCAAATTGACTTTCCCAAAGTTGCTTCTTGAACTCGGAGAAGAGAAAGAAGTCACTGGGTGCAAGATCAGGTGAACAGGGCGGATGGGGAAAAAATTCATAGCCACATCTGTCGGCTTCCACAAATGTGTGGGTGCATTGTCAGCTAGGAGACGGATGCAGTTGCTGATTAGACCATGGTGTTTTTCTTTCACAGTATCTTGCAATGTCTACATAAGGGGGCAGTAGTAAGCACTGGCCTTTTGGAAGGCAATCAGTTAGGATTACACCACGACAGTTCCAAAAAACAGAGAGCATGACCGTCCTTGCAGATTTCTGCACCTTAGGCTTTTTTGGGAGGAGGAGTGTTTCCACTCCATGCTAATTTTTTTTGCCTCCGGGTCATATAGGTAGACCCAGTATTTATCCATAGTCATGAGACATGCAAAGAAATTCTCTTCATCCTGCTCCAACAGAGTCAACATCTGTTGTGAAAGTTCATATCAAGTTTGCTTCTGAAACGGGGTCAGCAAGTGGGAAACCCATTGTGATGACACTTTAGACATGTACAGTTGCTCATGCATAATCTTCCACACACTTCCATAACTAAGACCAACTTCATTTCAGTGGTCAGTCGTCTGTCTTCAAGGACAAGTGTCTCCTCTTTCTTCAGCATGTCAAGATCATCTGTGATTGAGGGTCTCCTGGATCGACGCTCATCTGAGAGGGACATGTGTCCAGTTTGAAAGTTCATTTTCCACCTCATAACAGTGTCATATGATGGACTTTAACCACTATAAACAGCCACCATTTTATTATGGTGGGTGCTGTTACCCTTCAAATGGAGGAACTTAGTAACACTGTGGGCTTCAATTTTGTCTGTCATGTAGATTACCAACAACTACTGTACCAGCTCCTGAATCGAAACATGATTTTCTTGATCACATTAAATCCAGTGGTGCCGCGGGTGGGGGAGGGTGCGTGTGTGCCGCGGGTGGGGGTCCGGAGCCACAGCGGGTGGGGGAGGAGCGGTTGCGGGGGTGCATCGGGAGGGAGAGGGGCGGGTGTGGTGGTGCTGCGGGTAGGGGGTCAAGAGCCACCACGGGTTTTGGAGGGGGTGTGTGGCGGTGCCCCTTTTCAAATTTGTAGCGATTTTTATGTGTACATTGGGCCTAATTCTGAGTTGATCGCAGCAGCAAATTTGTTAGCAATTGGGCATAACCATGTGCACTGCAGGGGGGACAGATATAACGTGCAGAAAGCGTTAGATTTGGGTGGGGTGAGTGTAAAAATAAAGCAGCCAGTATTTACCCTGCACAGAAACAAAATAACCCGCCTAAATCTAACTCTCTCTGCAAATGTTATATCTGCCCCCCCCCCCGGAGTGCACATGGTTTTGTCCAATTGCTAACAAACTTGCTGCTGCGATCAACTCAGAATTACCCCCATTGTTGGAGGGTATGTTGCTGCAGATGCAGTGGGCCTATTTTGGGGTGTGGACCTTTAGCTGCAGCTCCATCAGCCCCATTGTTAGTCCTGCTCTGGGAACACACAGCAGCCAAAGGGCAGAGCCTCCCATTGGATGTAACCTGTGTGGGAGGGCGTTTCTCGCCCAATCAGCTGTGGTCTGGGTGTGATAGACCTGCTGCTAACCCAATGAGAGCTCCTAGCCATGCTCAGCATTATACACACAAGTAAAGAGTCACAGATCTGGGCTATTATATAGGGTATATATATATATATATATATATTAATACGGATAAGATAAACCTAAGTGACCACTGGTGTCATTATTAATAATAAGACTAAATATTCTTATATTAATGCATACAATAATTTATTATGCAAGAACAAGTCACTAAAACAATATATCCACAGAGTAGAAATGTAAAAGTTTTTTTAGAAAGAGACTTTAAAAAAAATGTAAGAGTTGACTTTAAAAACATAGGATAAAAGAAAAGAACTAAAGAAAATTAAAATAATTAAAATATATGCTTAGCTTTCAAAGAGAGGTAAAATCAGAGATTTCGCAATGCGTTTCGTCCTGTGGACTTCATTTTCCCCTTCTGGATTACAGCACCTGGTACATCCCTTTCTGGATAAACAGCACCTGGTCTTCCTGGGCGGTCTCCCATCCCAATTCTGGCCAGGCCCAACACTGGCCCAAGTACTTTCTGAACTGTTTTTCACCACTTTTCTTATGCTGGTATATATTGAATCTTGACAATAATCGTCAAAGCCTTATGCCTATATGTAATAAGAATACTATATGGGGTGAATTTTATCACTAACTCCATTTCCCACTAATCACTTACAACAGTGCAAATTTATATAAAGTGAGTAGTAATTATGAATAGGTCATCGGCTCATCTGACAATTATACTGCCTCTTAAAGATGTCAGTGCATTTCTACCTGCATCCATTTTATTTGCATTTATAATCCCCCTCTTGTTTTATATAAACATATATTTTAATATATATATATATTTATTTTATTCAGGTCACTACTAGTATAAACTATGCCTAATCATCATTTACAATATGTATCTATGCCTGTACACTAAACTATTCCTCTCTATCTACATGTCTGCTTCAGAGAGCACCTAGAAATGCAGTAACATTTGGGTGTCTCCTCAAACATGGCCACCAGGACCCCATGTGCAACAAAGAACGGTCATCTGTTGGGGTCCACTTAAAGATGGCAGCATCTGCTACACAGTTGTGAGAAACTAGAAGTGACGCTACAGGAAGCAGAGGCTGTGTTGCACAGTAGTGTGTATTAAAGTATCCTGGGCTGGCGCATGCTCAGTATGGAGCCCCTGACCCTGGAAACAGGGCAGAAGTGATGTCACACACATCCCGGACATGAAGAACCATTTTATTTATGTCTTTTTGACTTACTTCATGTTCTAGAAAGATTTTTTTTATTAGAATACAGCAGTTTGCTTAATTCTCATCTCCTCCATCCATATAATATTTTCTTTATACAATTTTCAAAGTCCCCAGTTCATATGTATTACAAACAGGAAGTGATGTACTCAGTCACTTCCTATTAAGATAGGTATAAGTAGTAGCTCTGTTCAACTCCTACACTACCCCTTGATGAAGTCCACAGGACGAAATGAGTTGGTAAATCTCTAATTTTACCTTTCTTTACCTTTCCAGTGGAGCTTACAATCTATATTTGCTACCATATGTACACAGCACACACATTCACACTAGGGTTAATTTCTTGTTGGGAGCCAATTAACCTAACAGTATATGTTTGGATTTGTGGGAGGAAACCGGAGTACCCAGAGGAAATGCATGCAAGTACGGGGAGAATATACAAACTCCACACAGTTAGGGCCATGGTGGGAATTAAACCCGTGAGCTCAGTACTGTGAGTCAGTAATGATAACTATTACACCATTCATGCTGCCAGACAGGGGCATAACCAGAACTTTGTGGGCCCCATAGCTAAATTTTTAAAGGTCCCCCCTGCCGTTGTCATTATTATACCCCTTAGGGGAGCAGAAGAGAGAGAGTGAGGGTAGTGAGAGACAAAAAGGGTGTCAGGGGAGAGATAGAGAGAGAAAGAGAGGAGCAAGAAGGGACAGAGATAGGGGTCAGAGAAAGAGAGAGGGTTTCATAGAAAAAGAGTTAATGAGAGAGAGAGAGAGAAAGGGTGTCAGGGAGAAGGAGGGAAAGGGATGAGAGGGGAAAGGGACAGAGGGCATCAGGGAAAGAGAGGGTGTTGGAGAGAGAGAGGGTGCAGAGAGAGAAGGAGGAGGAGTGAGAGGAGAGCTGTGGGCCTTGGAGGCATTCTGTGAGTGGGTGCAGGGGGAGCAGCAGCCCTCAAAGCAGTCTGGGCCCCATAGCAGCTGCAACACATGCACCCACGGTAGTTACGCCACTGCTGTCAGGCTTATGCAGTCATACTATAGAGTTCCAGCCTATGCTAGATAATAAATGAGGCTATTTATTTATATATATATAGCATGACAAATCACAAATGTGGCCAATTTGTGCATATTGAGATTTTGTGAACAGGGAAGTAATGGGTTCAGAAAAGGAAAATGGAGGTAAAAAGTCTGGCTAAAATTCAAGAAAAAGACACAACATTCACACACATACCCTCTAACATTACCCATTCCAAATGTGGGGCTGCAGTGCAGTCCAAAAGTCATATAGTGGAGCCACACCAACGGTGGAAGTTCGTGCGGCTCTCCTATTTTGGACTGTGCTGCAGACCCACCTTTGCAACTGCCACTGGCAAGGAAGTCCAGGAACAGAGCATTTGTAAGTAATGTATTGGTATATGTTAGAGGGTATGCACATATTCAGTAACAATTATTAGAAGTAACAGGAAAAAAAAAGTATAACATACCACAAGCTTACCAACATACGGGCCTACTTTTTGGCTATCCAGGCAATAGCAAAAGAGAAAGGAGAAAACTTCAAACTAATTAGGGAGGATCAACCAACATAAAAGGTAGGAATCAGTGCCCAATGGGCAGGACCTTATGTTTTATCTGAGTATTTTAGGCTTTTTTTTTTTTTTTTTTTTGCAAAAGCAACATTGTTTTCATACAATAGTATCTTACATATTAGAGAAATTCTGTTTTACTGAAGCCTCATAGCAACTTAGATTTTTTTTAAGCAATAAATATGGTTAAAAATAGGGGTGTAAGTGTATGTGAATACACATATACTGCTGGTACTGTGCTAAATGCATCTGGTAAAAGTTGCATCTTTGCATATACACGCAACTGAAAAAACATTTTACGTCTGCAATTTGGGGCCTCCTCAGCATCAGTCCAAGCACCTCTAGGACATATGAGTATCCTTGTGTAACTACTGTAGGTGCTGTTACAGAGCCAGCCCTGACCAATTTGGTGCTCTATGCAAGATTTTGTCTGGTGTCCTCCTTTCCCACTATGTGGGAGCACATGAAAACTGTGCATGGTCTTGTGGAAAGGCATGATCTCATGGAAGGGTGTGGCCTCATGGTTCTGTGCTTCTCTTCCCCCATTATGTTGTGCTCCATATCCCACACAGCCTTATCCCCCCTTGTGTCTCTCCAGCCCCATCCCATACAAGTGTCTCTCCAGCTCCAGAATGTTGTTAAAATAGTGCACACTAATATTTATAATATCTCAAACAACAGGAATGAATCCCTGTAGACCAGGGCTGGCCAAACCGGTCCTCGAGATCTACCAACAGTTCATGTTTTCCAGGCCTCCTGGAGATCTGTAGAATTGTCAAATAGGAATGAATGCAGCTCATCTTAATTAGTAATTACTAGAGATGAGCGGGTTCGGTTTCTCTGAATCCGAACCCGCCCGAACTTCATGGTTTTTTTCACGGGTCCGAGCAGACTCGGATCCTCCCGCCTTGCTCGGTTAACCCGAGCGCGCCCGAACGTCATCATGACGCTGTCGGATTCTCGCGAGACTCGGATTCTATCGCGAGACTCGGATTCTATATAAGGAGCCGCGCGTCGCCGCCATTTTCACACGTGCATTGAGATTGATAGTGAGAGGACGTGGCTGGCGTCCTCTCCATTTAGATTATAAGAGAGAGAGATTTACTGGAGTTTAGGACTAGGAGGAGTACTGTAGAAGTGTAGAGAGTGCAGAGAGTTTACTAGTGAGTGACCACCAGACAGTGCAGTTTATTTAATATATCCGTTCTCTGCCTGAAAAAAGCGATACACACAGTGACTCAGTCACATACCATATCTGTGTGCACTGCTCAGGCTCAGCCCAGTGTGCTGCATCATCTATATATATTATATATCTGTCTGACTGCTCAGCTCACACAGCTTATAATTGTGGGGGAGACTGGGGAGCACTGCAGTGCCAGTTATAGGTTATAGCAGGAGCCAGGAGTACATAATATTATATAGTGAGTGACCACCAGACAGTGCAGTTTATTTAATATATCCGTTCTCTGCCTGAAAAAAGCGATACACACAGTGACTCAGTCACATACCATATCTGTGTGCACTGCTCAGGCTCAGCCCAGTGTGCTGCATCATCTATATATATTATATATCTGTCTGACTGCTCAGCTCACACAGCTTATAATTGTGGGGGAGACTGGGGAGCACTGCAGTGCCAGTTATAGGTTATAGCAGGAGCCAGGAGTACATAATATTATATTAAAATTAAACAGTGCACACTTTTGCTGCAGGAGTGCCACTGCCAGTGTGACTGACCAGTGACCTGACCACACTGACCACCAGTATAGTTAGTAGTATACTTATATTGTGATTGCCTGAAAAAGTTAAACACTCGTCGTGTGACTTCACTTGTGTGTTGTTTTTTTTTTTTATTCTATAAAAATAAAACTCATTCTGCTGACAGACAGTGTCCAGCAGGTCCGTCATTATATAATATATAATATATACCTGTCCGGCTGCAGTAGTGATATATATATATATTTTTTATATCATTTATCATCCAGTCGCAGCAGACACAGTACGGTAGTTCACGGCTGTGGCTACCTCTGTGTCTGCACTCGGCAGGCAGTCCGTCCATAATTGTATACCACCTAACCGTGGTTTTTTTTTCTTTCTTCTTTATACATACATAGTTACATAGACATCTCTTTATCAACCAGTCTATATTAGCAGCAGACACAGTACAGTACGGTAGTTCACGGCTGTGGCTACCTCTGTGTCTGCACTCGGCAGGCAGTCCGTCCATAATTGTATACCACCTAACCGTGGTTTTTTTTTCTTTCTTCTTTATACATACATAGTTACATAGACATCTCTTTATCAACCAGTCTATATTAGCAGCAGACACAGTACAGTACGGTAGTTCACGGCTGTGGCTACCTCTGTGTCTGCACTCGGCAGGCAGTCCGTCCATAATTGTATACCACCTAACCGTGGTTTTTTTTTCTTTCTTCTTTATACATACATAGTTACATAGACATCTCTTTATCAACCAGTCTATATTAGCAGCAGACACAGTACAGTACGGTAGTTCACGGCTGTGGCTACCTCTGTGTCTGCACTCGGCAGGCAGTCCGTCCATAATTGTATACCACCTAACCGTGGTTTTTTTTTCTTTCTTCTTTATACATACATAGTTACATAGACATCTCTTTATCAACCAGTCTATATTAGCAGCAGACACAGTACAGTACGGTAGTTCACGGCTGTGGCTACCTCTGTGTCTGCACTCGGCAGGCAGTCCGTCCATAATTGTATACCACCTAACCGTGGTTTTTTTTTCTTTCTTCTTTATACATACATACTACTACGACATCTCTTTATCAACCAGTCTATATTATTAGCAGCAGACACAGTACAGTACGGTAGTTCACGGCTGTGGCTACCTCTGTGTCTGCACTCGGCAGGCAGTCCGTCCATAATTGTATACCACCTAACCGTGGTTTTTTTTTCTTTCTTCTTTATACATACATAGTTACATAGACATCTCTTTATCAACCAGTCTATATTAGCAGCAGACACAGTACAGTACGGTAGTTCACGGCTGTGGCTACCTCTGTGTCTGCACTCGGCAGGCAGTCCGTCCATAATTGTATACCACCTAACCGTGGTTTTTTTTTCTTTCTTCTTTATACATACATAGTTACATAGACATCTCTTTATCAACCAGTCTATATTAGCAGCAGACACAGTACAGTACGGTAGTTCACGGCTGTGGCTACCTCTGTGTCTGCACTCGGCAGGCAGTCCATAATTGTATACTAGTATCCATCTCCATTGTTTACCTGAGGTGCCTTTTAGTTGTGCCTATTAAAATATGGAGAACAAAAATGTTGAGGTTCGAAAATTAGGGAAAGAACAAGATCCACTTCCACCTCGTGCTGAAGCTGCTGCCACTAGTCATGGCCGAGACGATGAA
Source organism: Pseudophryne corroboree (assembly GCF_028390025.1). Taxonomy (NCBI): domain Eukaryota; kingdom Metazoa; phylum Chordata; class Amphibia; order Anura; family Myobatrachidae; genus Pseudophryne; species Pseudophryne corroboree. The sequence continues at coordinate 370,030,442 of NC_086450.1, read as the reverse complement.
ATGCCAGCAACGTCGTCTGCCAAGGCCGATGCCCAATGTCATAGTACAGAGCATGTCAAATCCAAAACACCAAATATCAGAAAAAAAAGGACTCCAAAACCTAAAATAAAATTGTCGGAGGAGAAGCGTAAACTTGCCAATATGCCATTTACGACACGGAGTGGCAAGGAACGGCTGAGGCCCTGGCCTATGTTCATGGCTAGTGGTTCAGCTTCACATGAGGATGGAAGCACTCAGCCTCTCGCTAGAAAAATGAAAAGACTCAAGCTGGCAAAAGCAGCACAGCAAAGAACTGTGCATTCTTCGAAATCCCAAATCCACAAGGAGAGTCCAATTGTGTCGGTTGCGATGCCTGACCTTCCCAACACTGGACGTGAAGAGCATGCGCCTTCCACCATTTGCACGCCCCCTGCAAGTGCTGGAAGGAGCACCCGCAGTCCAGTTCCTGATAGTCAGATTGAAGATGTCAGTGTTGAAGTACACCAGGATGAGGAGGATATGGGTGTTGCTGGCGCTGGGGAGGAAATTGACCAGGAGGATTCTGATGGTGAGGTGGTTTGTTTAAGTCAGGCACCCGGGGAGACACCTGTTGTCCGTGGGAGGAATATGGCCGTTGACATGCCAGGTGAAAATACCAAAAAAATCAGCTCTTCGGTGTGGAGGTATTTCACCAGAAATGCGGACAACAGGTGTCAAGCCGTGTGTTCCCTTTGTCAAGCTGTAATAAGTAGGGGTAAGGACGTTAACCACCTCGGAACATCCTCCCTTATACGTCACCTGCAGCGCATTCATAATAAGTCAGTGACAAGTTCAAAAACTTTGGGTGACAGCGGAAGCAGTCCACTGACCAGTAAATCCCTTCCTCTTGTAACCAAGCTCACGCAAACCACCCCACCAACTCCCTCAGTGTCAATTTCCTCCTTCCCCAGGAATGCCAATAGTCCTGCAGGCCATGTCACTGGCAATTCTGACGATTCCTCTCCTGCCTGGGATTCCTCCGATGCATCCTTGCGTGTAACGCCTACTGCTGCTGGCGCTGCTGTTGTTGCTGCTGGGAGTCGATGGTCATCCCAGAGGGGAAGTCGTAAGCCCACTTGTACTACTTCCAGTAAGCAATTGACTGTCCAACAGTCCTTTGCGAGGAAGATGAAATATCACAGCAGTCATCCTGCTGCAAAGCGGATAACTGAGGCCTTGACAACTATGTTGGTGTTAGACGTGCGTCCGGTATCCGCCGTTAGTTCACAGGGAACTAGACAATTTATTGAGGCAGTGTGCCCCCGTTACCAAATACCATCTAGGTTCCACTTCTCTAGGCAGGCGATACCGAGAATGTACACGGACGTCAGAAAAAGACTCACCAGTGTCCTAAAAAATGCAGTTGTACCCAATGTCCACTTAACCACGGACATGTGGACAAGTGGAGCAGGGCAGGGTCAGGACTATATGACTGTGACAGCCCACTGGGTAGATGTATGGACTCCCGCCGCAAGAACAGCAGCGGCGGCACCAGTAGCAGCATCTCGCAAACGCCAACTCTTTCCTAGGCAGGCTACGCTTTGTATCACCGCTTTCCAGAATACGCACACAGCTGAAAACCTCTTACGGCAACTGAGGAAGATCATCGCGGAATGGCTTACCCCAATTGGATTCTCCTGTGGATTTGTGGCATCGGACAACGCCAGCAATATTGTGTGTGCATTAAATATGGGCAAATTCCAGCACGTCCCATGTTTTGCACATACCTTGAATTTGGTGGTGCAGAATTTTTTAAAAAACGACAGGGGCGTGCAAGAGATGCTGTCGGTGGCCAGAAGAATTGCGGGACACTTTCGGCGTACAGGCACCACGTACAGAAGACTGGAGCACCACCAAAAACTACTGAACCTGCCCTGCCATCATCTGAAGCAAGAAGTGGTAACGAGGTGGAATTCAACCCTCTATATGCTTCAGAGGTTGGAGGAGCAGCAAAAGGCCATTCAAGCCTATACAATTGAGCACGATATAGTAGGTGGAATGCACCTGTCTCAAGCGCAGTGGAGAATGATTTCAACGTTGTGCAAGGTTCTGATGCCCTTTGAACTTGCCACACGTGAAGTCAGTTCAGACACTGCCAGCCTGAGTCAGGTCATTCCCCTCATCAGGCTTTTGCAGAAGAAGCTGGAGACATTGAAGGAGGAGCTAACACGGAGCGATTCCGCTAGGCATGTGGGACTTGTGGATGGAGCCCTTAATTCGCTTAACAAGGATTCACGGGTGGTCAATCTGTTGAAATCAGAGCACTACATTTTGGCCACCGTGCTCGATCCTAGATTTAAAGCCTACCTTGGATCTCTCTTTCCGGCAGACACAAGTCTGCTGGGGTTGAAAGACCTGCTGGTGACAAAATTGTCAAGTCAAGCGGAACGCGACCTGTCAACATCTCCTCCTTCACATTCTCCCGCAACTGGGGGTGCGAGGAAAAGGCTCAGAATTCCGAGCCCACCCGCTGGCGGTGATGCAGGGCAGTCTGGAGCGACTGCTGATGCTGACATCTGGTCCGGACTGAAGGACCTGACAACGATTACGGACATGTCGTCTACTGTCACTGCATATGATTCTCTCAACATTGATAGAATGGTGGAGGATTATATGAGTGACCGCATCCAAGTAGGCACGTCACACAGTCCGTACTTATACTGGCAGGAAAAAGAGGCAATTTGGAGGCCCTTGCACAAACTGGCTTTATTCTACCTAAGTTGCCCTCCCACAAGTGTGTACTCCGAAAGAGTGTTTAGTGCCGCCGCTCACCTTGTCAGCAATCGGCGTACGAGGTTACATCCAGAAAATGTGGAGAAGATGATGTTCATTAAAATGAATTATAATCAATTCCTCCGCGGAGACCTTGACCAGCAGCAATTGCCTCCACAAAGTACACAGGGAGCTGAGATGGTGGATTCCAGTGGGGACGAATTGATAATCTGTGAGGAGGGGGATGTACACGGTGATATATCGGAGGGTGATGATGAGGTGGACATCTTGCCTCTGTAGAGCCAGTTTGTGCAAGGAGAGATTAATTGCTTCTTTTTTGGGGGGGGTCCAAACCAACCCGTCATATCAGTCACAGTCGTGTGGCAGACCCTGTCACTGAAATGATGGGTTGGTTAAAGTGTGCATGTCCTGTTTTGTTTATACAACATAAGGGTGGGTGGGAGGGCCCAAGGACAATTCCATCTTGCACCTCTTTTTTCTTTTCTTTTTCTTTGCATCATGTGCTGATTGGGGAGGGTTTTTTGGAAGGGACATCCTGCGTGACACTGCAGTGCCACTCCTAAATGGGCCCGGTGTTTGTGTCGGCCACTAGGGTCGCTAATCTTACTCACACAGTCAGCTACCTCATTGCGCCTCTTTTTTTCTTTGCGTCATGTGCTGTTTGGGGAGGGTTTTTTGGAAGGGACATCCTGCGTGACACTGCAGTGCCACTCCTAGATGGGCCCGGTGTTTGTGTCGGCCACTAGGGTCGCTAATCTTACTCACACAGCTACCTCATTGCGCCTCTTTTTTTCTTTGCGTCATGTGCTATTTGGGGAGGGTTTTTTGGAAGGGACATCCTGCGTGACACTGCAGTGCCACTCCTAGATGGGCCCGGTGTTTGTGTCGGCCACTAGGGTCGCTAATCTTACTCACACAGCTACCTCATTGCGCCTCTTTTTTTCTTTGCGTCATGTGCTGTTTGGGGAGGGTTTTTTGGAAGGGCCATCCTGCGTGACACTGCAGTGCCACTCCTAGATGGGCCCGGTGTTTGTGTCGGCCACTAGGGTCGCTAATCTTACTCACACAGCTACCTCATTGCGCCTCTTTTTTTCTTTGCGTCATGTGCTGTTTGGGGAGGGTTTTTTGGAAGGGACATCCTGCGTGACACTGCAGTGCCACTCCTAGATGGGCCCGGTGTTTGTGTCGGCCACTAGGGTCGCTTATCTTACTCACACAGCGACCTCGGTGCAAATTTTAGGACTAAAAATAATATTGTGAGGTGTGAGGTATTCAGAATAGACTGAAAATGAGTGTAAATTATGGTTTTTGAGGTTAATAATACTTTGGGATCAAAATGACCCCCAAATTCTATGATTTAAGCTGTTTTTTAGTGTTTTTTGAAAAAAACACCCGAATCCAAAACACACCCGAATCCGACAAAAAAAATTCGGTGAGGTTTTGCCAAAACGCGTTCGAACCCAAAACACGGCCGCGGAACCGAACCCAAAACCAAAACACAAAACCCGAAAAATTTCAGGCGCTCATCTCTAGTAATTACTACACCTGTGCACCAGCTAGGTGGTCTGGAAGATGTGAACTGTTGGTAGATCTCGAGGACTGGTTTGGCCAGCTCTGCTGTAGACTTTTGCCCCACCCCACACAAGTGTTTCTCCAACCACCACGTTTATCTTCTTTGATGTTTTCTAGCCACCCGCTGCTGTCTTCTGGCCACCTGCCATCTCCTCAGGTCTGCCTGACATCATGACGTCTCGCACGCTGTGCTGCAATGAACGAAAAAACTTTATTAGACTGGCTTCTGCCAGTGCAGTAAGTCTACAGTAGCTACAGCGGCTGCAATAAAGCTAATGAACAAAATTGCTAATTAGAATTTAAATGTTGTTCCAATGGTAAAGCGCAACAGAATATGCTGCGCTCTATAAGAAACTGTTAATAAAATAGATAAATAAATGTCCAGCCTGCCCATATGCCCCTAGGCTTTTCAGATGTTCCTAGGCATTTGCCTAGACTGACAATGGGGGTCATACTGACCCGATCGCTCGCTGCAGTGTATCGCAGCACAGCGATCGGGTTGGAACTGCGCATGCGCCGGCGCCGCAGTACGCTGGCGCATGCCAGACGGCCAAAGGCCATCGTTGCCTAGAGATCGCCTCTGAGGCAGAGGCGGTCGCTGGGCGGGAGGAGGCTGGACGGCGGCGTTAAGTGCCGTTTAGGGGCGCGGTCCGGCCAATGCAGGCGTGGCCGGACCATTGGGGGGCGGGCCGCGGCAGTTGCATGAGTCCACACGCAGCTGCTGCAACTTGGGCAGCGAAGAAGTTCTTACGGCCAGCCGCAGGAGCTGTGCTGGCCGGGAGTTACTCCTCAAATGCAAAAGCATCGCCGCTGTGCGACACTTTTGCATTTCTGCGGGGGGGGGGGGGGCGGCACTGACATGCGGGGCGGACTTGCCCTGTGCTGGGCGTGCCCCACATGTCTGTTTGCCTGATCGTAGCTGTGCTAAATTTAGCCCAGCTACGATCAACTCAGAATGACCCCCAATGTCTAGTGATGACTCTGTGCTGTTAGTTTATTTTAGTATTCTCTCCCTTCAACGTCAAAAATCTATTTGATGCATATTTTATCTACAGTATCTACGAAGAAAGCTCCCTGGCTATATAAACAATCTGGAAACACATTCATCAGTCAGTGTCTTAATTTCTTCCTCGCATAATCTGCCCTACATAAAGGAATTGATTCATGAGCTGAACAGCATATCTGGGCATCTGTTTTAGGATGGCAGAGGTGATGCCCCCCAGCAAGCTTTTAGGACACAGAGTCTTGTAAAGCATGCATAGAAAAGTGATCTCTGCATCCTAATTAATGCTTCCAGATACAATGTTATATGTCTATCTGCACATTAAAGTCACATTAGCTACCATCTGCGATTAAAGCACAACCAATTTCCTGACTGCAAGTCTTACAGTCATCCTTTCCAGCCGCACTCTCAAGACATTAAGGTGGATAATTGATTAATTTACTTTGCCTAGATACATTTTCGATTAATGTATGTGCTGACCTCTGTATACTAAATATTTGGCTTTGCTAATTCCAGCATCATTAGCAGAGCATCCATTTAAAGTCTTTCTGTGCCAGGCTACAAGATTGTCTATGTTCAAGACCCTGTTTAATGAGCCATAGAATGAAATAGAAATGACCACACTGTTAAGTAATGTTGAGGACAGCCAGGAAGGATAATACGTTATATCACCTTCACTGCAATTCTAGATATTGACTTTTCCAATTACAATCAATTAAAAGGAAATTATTTTTTTCTTTTAAATATATACCTTTTGTTAACTTGCTAATGCAATAAGTAATAGCTAAAAGGCATATATAAGTACAGTTTTCATACTATATAAAATTCTGATTGAATTTTAAGGGGATGTGTTACTAAATTTTTATTATTTTTTTTTATTATTTAAATAATCATAATCATTCCAAATGTGCTCACAATAAGGCAATTCATTGTCCCATTCTCTGTTAAACTGTGATTTTATTTCAAATACATGGTGATTTGTAGTAATTTAATGAGCCATGTTTTAAAATATCACAACTTTTCCCATTTATTTAAATGGTGTTTCCAACATGGGTACTATTTGTAGAAGCTCCGTTGTAATAAATGACCCTATTGAAATGGATGGAAATAACTCCAGATACACAGTGTTTAATGAACTAAATAATTTAAGAAATTGACAGTGTTTCCCCCTCACCCCAAATCCTGAAATAGCCAAATTGTGAGAGTCTATGCAACAATAACAGGGAGACTCTAAGCATGAGGGTTCACTTACTATAGTGAAAGCAAATTGCATACTTTCCAGACATCACTAGCCCGATGTTTGAAAGGCATATGGACTCTCTAAGGATTTCATTATCTTTAGGGGACAGGGCAAGTCAAAAGGCTAGGACCCTACATTGGCAACCTTAAGACATTAGTTGTCCAAAATAATGTACATGGGTCAATCCCTAGCCATTATACCAAGAGAGTGAAAATAGTAAACACATACAACTATAAAAAAAATAAACCACTTCCCAAGCCCTCAATAAACCACTAAATCTGATGTTCTTGATCAATGGTTGTAAAATGAGACCAAAAAAAAACCAACATGAAAAATCTCCCAATCACTAGCAATGACTACTACCGGAACACTAAAGTCTGGAGACCTAGGGACTCCAATTCACAAACAGCAGGTGCCTTGACATGTTTATGATAGACAACTAGTACCAACAATATCGAGTTTCCCCCCCCTCCGCCCCATTGAGTCTTTTAGCAGCAGTTAGTGGAAATGGGCAGGTTGGACATTTTGATAGGGATTTTCTGCTTCTCTGTCACACCCATTCCTTTGTAATAATGAGTGGGAGTCACAGGAACCCATGCCCATTAACCTTCCACTCTAGGGATCTGTCTTGTTCATTACTCAGACCTGCACAGCTGAGTGGGTGTGAGAAGCGAGATTCAGTCATTATATCGACACCACAACAGCCACAGTTCAATCCATTTTATTAATTTAGACTGACATCTTCCCCATTCATTCTCTTTTATGTGAGAGTATTGAAATCAATGGGTCCATTGACAGGGAAATGCCTCTGTTTATCTCAGGGCTGCTTTGGTTGTTTCCAACTCTCTAATTTTGCTGATTTTGAAGCAATTTCTAGCCTCTGAAAACAGTAAAAACATTTCTAGTTATTTCCACAGTGAGTTACTTAATCTGAGTTTCTTTGCTGCCCCTTGTTCTATACGTAACACTGGGAAATCACAGATTGCAGTGGTTTTACCATTTGTTTTGTGTAGTTTGGATAACTGGTGATTTATAGATCAATTTGCTTTTAGTAGACATTGTTATAAGTCCATTGACCTGTATTAAATCCCTGCAAAAAAGCAAACTTCTATCATTAGTTCTGCAAATCAACTTTCTCTACCACCGTGGATGTATATCACTGACTCCCCCATCTCCGCTCTTACCACCAGAAAATGCCATTACTCCGACATCTACCATATCTTATCTATTTACAGCAGCTTAAAGTGCATTAACATTTTTCTTTATTTTGTTTATGCTGACAGGCATTCATTAAAATAAATGGTAAAATGATATAACAAGAATCAGTTGTCCTCAATTCATGCCCTCACCTATTTATTAATCTGCATACTGTGTGTCCCAGCAGTGGTGTCACAAGTGAGCAGTGCGGCCCACACCTGGGTGTCTCCTTCGGAAGGGATGACTCCAAAGTGCCCACATTTCTGCAGTGACAGGAGCCAAATGCTGCAGTGTGATAATCTCATGCAGCACTCGGCTCCTGTCACAGATGAAGAGCCGGCACCCACATAGCCCATTCTCCAGGGGCAGCCAGCATATCCGGGGATACTGGACACGCTCCCGGAGCGACAGATTGGAGATCTCTGTAAGACCACACCCCCTTTTTATAGACCATGCCCCCATTTTGAGCAGCCGGATCTCCAGCACAGGGGTACCAGTGCGCACCGGGTGTCACTACACCCAGTTACGTCTCTGTGTCCAATCAGGGCCAGACTGGCCATCTGATGGGACAGGCCGCCCACACAGAGAGATCTTGGCTGGCAGAGCAGCTCAGCCTCCTGGCGCACTGTTCTGCTGCCCGGGAGAGGTGAGGGCATTCCGCAAGGCCCGGCCCCCATGACTCGTAGCAGGCCCTTGGAGCTGTGACTATGCCTCTTTGCCATGTGCATGAGCAGAGTAATATGCCAGGAGTGTTTTAGAGCCCCATTCCATCCCTGTGTCCAATACATATAGTCAATCCCATCAAATCTCAATACGTTCTATACACTGTATAAATGATTCCATAAAGTCCAGCAAGAGGATCTGCAGGTCATTTAGAAACACCACTATAATTAGCGTGAACATAAAATATGTTACTTATACGACACAATCAAGGGGTTAATTGCTTTGTTTCTTTGAACATAGGGGGTAATTCAGAGTTGATTGCAGTAGCAAATTGGTTAGCAGTTGGGTAAAACCATGGGGTTCATTACGCAAGCTGCAGTTTGTCGCAGCAGTGCGAACGGGTCAGAACTGCGCATGCATGGCGAATGCATTGCTCATGTGTGTCATTGCCCGGCAAGAGAACAGTGATCGCAAGAAGACTGACAGGAGGGAGGCGTTCCGGGGCGTCAACTCACCGTTTTCCAGGCGTGGTGAGGTGAACGCAGGCGTGTCCAGGCGTTTGACGGGCGGATGTCTGATGTCAATCCTGGGACCTTCATCGCTGGATCCGTCGCACAGGGTAAGTAGGTCTGACACTGGTCTTGTTTTGCAGGAAACTTTTTTAGCATAGCAGGCCTGCACAAGCAATCCCAGCCCTGCTATGCTAAAATACACTCCCCCATAGGCGGCGTTGATCGCACGAGCAGTAAAAAGTTGCTACCTGCAATCAACTCGGAATGAGGGCCTATGTGCACTGCAGGTGGGGTAGATATAAGATTTGCAGAGAGAGTTAGATTTGGGTGGGTTATATTGTTTCTGTGCAGGGTAAATACTGGCTGCTTTATTTTTACACTGCAATTTAGATTTCAGATTGAACACACCCCACCCAATTCTAACTCTCTACACCAGGCCTGGCCAACCTGTGGCTCTCCAGCTGTTGTAAAACTACAAGTCCCATCATGCCTTGCCACAGTTTTGTTATTAGGGAATGCTAAAACTGTGGCAGGGCATGCTGGGATGTGTAGTTTCACTACATCTGGAGAGCCACAGGTTGGCCAGGCCTGCTCTACACATATTATATCTGCCCCCCCTGCAGTGCGCATGGTTTAGCCCAACTGCTAACAAATTTGCTGCTGCGATCAACTTTGAATTACCCCCACAGTGTTAATCTGCTGCTTTCAATTGCTGTCCATTACTGTATGTAAAAATGCTGCACAGTTGCACTCACCCCCTGACTCACTGATATTGATCGGAGGCATGCAGTTTTTTGAGGATTTAGAAGCAGAATCTTGTTGGATGGGTTGTTATGACAACAACAATTACTTTGTATCACTCAACTAAGCAGATGACTTATTTTTGTTTTACCAGTGGATCATACAGTTCTCAACAACTGACTGTATTTGTTTTTCTGAAAATATACTTATGTCACGTACAAATGCCATTAGTCCGGAACCATTGTATACAGTAATATAAACAAAGTAACTGTATCTTCAAATTAAAGCGGAGGTCCACTTTTGCTCATCTCCTCTTAGAAGCCAAGATATTGGATGAAATACAGCTATTTAGTGCTTGTGCTGAGATATAAGCACAGTTAGAGGATTACTGAACATACAGACAACAGTCATCATCTCCCAACAATATTTACCAAGATTCCCAAAATTCATTTTGATTGTTATCTGGTATTAAACTTATTTTAAGGTTACATCTATATCAGTCTTTTTGGGCAATATCACAGCCGCATTCTGTTTTAATTTTGGTGTTCCATTAGGTTTGAGTTTTAATGTTGCAAAACGTTGTACAGCAAAATAATTATTTTTGAGTTTAGTTGTTCTAGTGCATCACAATGATCTCCTGTTAAGTGGGAATATTACAGATAGGGTTCAACTGATGAGAGAAAAGAGTGCAGCATTAGAAATGGGAAGGAAGGAATAATGGAATCAAAGTAAAAAAAAAAAAAAAAAAGTCCATTTGCATAGATCTACATTTTGGCAGTACCGTTCTCTATATGTCCCTACATGTATTTGAAGGGCCCGGCTTAATCATTTTAGAGAAGAGCTATTTATTTATTAACATTTTCTTATATAACACAGTAAATTCCATTACACTTTACAATTGGAAACAACAATAATAAAACAAAACTGGGTAATAATAGACAGTAATAGAGGTAGGAGGGCCCTGCTTACAATCTGTAGGAAGATGATAAATACAGTTTGTCCAGTCATTAAAGAGGAGCCAGAAGCCAGCTCCATAAAGTGGCATTCAGTGACAGTAGGTTGGTTGCCACTGTGGTCAATGATTAAAAAAAGTAAACAAAATAAACCTTATCATTTCTTTTTTACGGGGGGGGGGGGGAGGGGGGAGTTTATGTTCTTATCTTCTTTTGTAACCTGATGTACTGTAGGTATTACATACTTTAAATAAACCAAGAATAAAACATTAGTGCAGTATATGTGTAGACCAACCTAGATATTTGAAACACATTCAGAAAGAGTAAAATCGTCTATTTATTAATAGTTATTTATACAGTGCACATATATTATGCAATACTTTGCACAGGATATGTAATAATTCACATCAGTGTCAGCCCAAGTGGAGCTTATAATCAATATTCCGACCTCTCACACACAAGGGATTGTCAAAAGCCAAGTAATCTACTGTTTTTGGCTTGTCGCGGGAAGCTCAATCAAACATGGGAGGACCTATACTCTTCATAGTTAAGGCCTTAGCAGGAAATTACCCCATGACCACAGCTGTGAGTAGACAATGTGATCACATGGGCCTATGGTTCAAAACTTATTTTTTATATTTTGAAGACTGAGGGAGGATACAATTTGTACCTCTTTGAATTATGGAAAAGTTAATCATAGAAACAAAATTCTTATTTCCACACAATGTTCTCTGACATTTTACCCGCTTTTCAAATTCCCAGATATTCAAATTTATTTAGATCACTAAACAAACTGGCAGAGGCAGTGGTTGTTACACCATTTGTTAATCTCTGTCCCCTATAACATGTATTATTAACAGAGATTGTAAATAAGTATCTTATTGTAGAATTATCCACATGCCATGTAATACTATTCAGTGAACGTTCAGCAGGTCATTATAAATTATATTATTTATTCGTATTTACTTCCACTGTAAAGTAAAATTCTGCATCATAACACATCAAAGCATACACTTTATATATACCGTTCTTTATGTTGGCTATGTTACTGAAGGAACTGAAAAGGAAAATGAAATAAATAATTAAAATAAAAACTTCAATGTTCAATAAACTTGCAAGAAAATCGTAAACTCAGGAAGCAAAGCTAAATTATCCTTACTAGAAAGTAGATTTTATAATGACACACTGAACATAATTTATTCAGACTGAAAATGATCAATATTAATTTTGTATTATATTGGCTGAAATGTATAATTGTCCAGATCCAGCACAGGGTGAGATGTATTAAAATTTGGAGAGAGATAAAGTACCAATCAATCAGCTTTTATAATTTTACATGCTGTGCTAGTAAAATAACAGTTTTTTTGGTTGGAACTAGAGATGAGTGGGTTCGGTTCCCTGAGAACCGAACCCTACCGGACTTCACTACCCGAGCCCGGATCCGAGTCAGGCTCGGGTTTTACCGCCTGACTCAGAAACCAGAACGAGGCATAACTTCATCATCCTGCTGTCGGATTCTCACAGGGTTTGGATTCCATATAAGGAGCCGCGTGTCGCTGCCATTTTCACTCCGGCATTGGAGAGTGTAGCGAGAGGACGTGTCTCCATCCTCAGAGTCCTGCATCAGTACAGTGGTAGTGTCTTGTGCTGCATCAGTCCAGTCACAGTGGTGGTGTCCTCTGCTGCCATACGTCCAGTGCTGCTGTATTAGTCCAGTCCAATGGTGCTGTGTTGTGCTGCTTCAGTTCAGTGGTGGTGTATTGTGCTGCATCAGTCCAGTCACAGTGGTGGTGTCCTCTGCTGCCATATGTCCAGCGCTGCTGTATACGTCCTGTCCAGTGGTGCTGTGTTGTGCTGCATCAGTTCAAAGGTAGTGTCTTGTGCTGCATCAGTTCAGTCACAGTGTTGGTGTCCTCTGCTGCCAGATGTCCAATGCTGCTGTATAAGTCCAGTCCATTGCAGTGGTGCTGTATTGTCCTGCATCAGTCCAGTGGTGGTGTCCCTGTGCTGCTGTATATGTACAGTGGTACTGCCGTATATGTCCAGTGATACTGCCGTACATGTCCTGTGATACTGCCATATATGTCCAGTGGTACTGCCGTATAAATACAGTGATACTGCCGTATATATGTCCAGTGATACTGCCATATAATTCCAGTGATACTGCCGAATATGTCGGGTGGTAATGCCATATAATTCCAGTGATACTGCCGTATATATGTTCAGTAGTACTGCCGTATAAATCCAGTGGTACTGACGTATAAATCCAGTGATACCGCCGTATAATTACAGTGATACTGCCGTATAATTCCAGTGGTACTTGCGTATAAGTCCAGTGATACTGACGCATAAATCCAGTCCAGTGAAACTGCTGTATAATTCCAGTGATACTGCCGTATAATTCCCGCGATACTGCCGTATAATTCCAGTGATACTGCCGTATTATTCCAGTGGTACTGGCGTATAAGTTCAGTCCAGTGGTACTGCCGTATAAGTCCAGTGGTACTGCCGTATAAATCCAGTGATACCGCCATATAATTACAGTTATACTGCCGCTTAATTAGAGTGGTACTGGCGTATAAGTCCAGTGATACTGCCGTATAAATCCAGTCCAGTGGTACTGCCGTATAAATCCAGTGGTACTGCCGTATAATTCCAGTGTTACTGCCGTATAATTCCATTGATACTGCTGTATAATTCCAGTGTTAGTGCTATATAATTCCAGTGTCACTGGCGTATAAATCCAGTGATACTGCCACATAAATCCAGTCCAGTGGTACTGCTTTATAGGTCCAGTCTTACTGTCGTATAAATCCAGTGGTCAGGGGCTGGCTGGACAGGGGGCCATCTGCCCCCCCCCCCCCCCCCGGGCCACTGCAATTTAGGTGTTCCAGGGCCACATGACTGCAGATTTCCTGATAAAAACTTGGCTGCTTGCTTGAGTCTGCCCCCTAGGCTAAAAGTTGCCAGCCCCTGCCAGTGGTACTGCCGTATAAGTCCAGTCCAGGGGTGCTGTCATATAAGTTCAGTGGTGCTGTCCTGTGCTGTATATTATTTACTCCAAATAAAGGGGTTATTAATATTTAATCCAAATAATTTCACAGAGTTTGCCCTGTGTGTTGTAGAGGTACGCTCTCCTGTACCGCATATTGTTATATAACTACAGAAAAATAATGAAGAACAGAAATTTGGAAGATAAATTAGAGAAAGATCAAGAACCACTTCCTCCTAGTGCTGAAGCTGCTGACACTAGTCATGACATAGATGATGAAATGCCATCAATGTCGTCTGCCAAGGCCGATGCCCAATGTGATAGTAGAAGGCATGTAAAATCCAAAAAGCCAAAGTTCAGTAAAGAGACCAAAAAAAATAAATTGAAATGATCTGAGGAGAAATGTAATCTTGCCAATATGCCATTTTACGACACGGAATGGCAAAGATCGGCTAAGTCCCTGACCTATGTTCATGACTAGTGGTTCAGCTTCACATGATGATTGAAGCCCTCATCCTCCCGCTAGAAAAATTATAAGAGTTAAGCTGGCAAAAGCACAGCAAAGAACTGTGCATTCTAAGAGAGTCCAAGTCTGTCGGTGGTTGCGATGCCTGACCTTCCCAACACTGGACGGGAAGAGGTGGCTCCTTCCACTATTTGCACGCCCTCTGCAAGTGCTGGAAGTAGCACCCACAGTCCAGTTTCTGATATTCAAATTGAAGATGTCACTGTTGAAATACACCAGTATGAGGATATGGGTGTTGCTGGCCCTGAGGAGGAAGTTGACGATGAGGATTCTGATGGTGATGTGGTTTGTTTAAATCAGGGATTGGGGGAGACACCTGTAATCCGTGGGATGAATAAGGCCATTGTGATGCCTGGGCAAAACACCAAAAATGCCACCTCTTCGGTGTGGAATTATTTCTCCACAAATCCAGACAACAGGGCCAGTATTTACTAAGAATCCGAGTTTGTCCGATTTGTGTTTTTTTTTTCTAAGTCCCAATCCGGGAATTCACTAAGCACCAATCTCGACAGTGTTTGGACTATTCGTAATGGTTTGAATGACAACGTTCAGAAATACGAATGAATAGACCATCGGTCAAACGCGGCTGTTATTTCATAGATTACGGGCATTCACTATTCATTCGTATTTGGGTGTTAGTTTCTGAGTGCTCAAGTGCGGGTCAGTTTTTTTTAGATTCGTTAAAAAAAGCAGCAATAAAATAGACCTGCTTTTTCCAGTCGAGTTTGGATAACCATGCACGGATCAGTGAGATCTGTGCATGGTTATCTATGGAAAAGGGTCTGTTTAGTGTAAAATCTGAAAAAAAAATTGCGTGGGGTCCCCCCGCCTAAGCATAACCAGCCTCGGGCTCTTTGAGCCGGTCCTGGTTGAAAAAATATGGGGGGAAAAATGACAGGGGTTCCCCCATATTTAATCAACCAGCAACAGGCTCTGCGCCTGGTCCTGGTTCCAAAAATACGGGGGACAAAAAGCGTAGGGGTCCCCCGTATTTTTGAAACCAGCACCGGGCTCCACTAGCTGGGGAGATAATGCCACAGCCGGGGGACACTTTGATATCGGTCCCTGCGGCCGTGCCATTAAAACCCCAACTAGTCACCCCTGGCTGGGGTACCCTGGAGGACTGGGGACCCCTTCAATCAAGGGACCCAAGGGCCAGGGGTGAAGCCCGAGGCTGTCCCCCCCATCCAAGGGCGGCGGATGGGGGGCTGATAGCCTTGTGAGAAATTGTGAATATTGTTTTTAGTAGCAGTACTACAAGTTCCAGCAAGCCTCCCCGCAAGCTGGTACTTGGAGAACCACAAGTACCAGCATGCGGTGGAAAACCGGGCCTGCTGGTACCTGTAGTACTACTACTAAAAAAATACCCCACTAAATACAGGACACACACACCGTGACAGTACAACTTTATTATATACATGCACACCAACATACACACATACTTACCTATGTTCCCACGAGGCTCGGTCCTCTTCTCCATGTAGAATCCTAGGGGTACCTGTGAAAAAAATTATACTCACATAATCCAGTGTACCTTCTGTTCTTTGTATAATCCACGTACTTGGCAAAATAATAAAACAGAAACCCGACCACGCACTGAAAGGGGCCCCATGTTTACACATGGGACCCCTTTCCCCGACTGCCAGGACCCCCCCTGACTCCTGTCAAAGAGGGTCCCTTCAGCCAATCAGGGAGCGCCACGTCGTGGCACTCTCCTGATTGGCTGTGTGCTCCTGTAGAGTCTGTCAGGCAGCTCACGGCACAGATACAATGTAGCGCCTATGCGCTCCATTGTAGCCAATGGTGGGAACTTTGCGGTCAGCGGTTGACCGAAAGTAACCTCACCGCTGACCGCAAAGTTCCCACCATTGGCTACAATGGAGCGCATAGGCGCTACATTGTATCTGTGCCGTGTGCTGCCTGACAGACACTACAGGAGCACACAGCCAATCAGGAGAGTGCCACGACGTGGCGCTCCCTGATTGGCTGAAGGGACACTCTTTGACAGGAGCCAGGGGGGGGTCCTGGCAGTCGGGGAAAGGGGTCCCATGTGTAATCATGGGGCCCTTTTCAGTGCATGGTCGGTTTTCCGTTTTATTATTTTGCCAAGTACGTGGATTATACAAAGAACAGAAGGTACACTGGATTATGTGAGTATAATTTTTTTCACAGGTACCCCTAGGATTCTACATGGAGAAGAGGACCGAGCCTCATGGGAACATAGGTAAGTATGTGTGTATGTTGGTGTGCATGTATGTAATAAAGTTGTACTGTCACGGTGTGTGTGTCCTGTTTTTATTGGGGCATTTTTTTAGTAGTAGTACTACAGGTACCAGCGGCCCGGTTTTCCACCGCATGCTGGTACTTGTGGTTCTCCAAGTACCAGCTTGCGGGGGAGGCTTGCTGGGACTTGTAGTACTGCTACTAAAAACAATATTCACAATTTCTCACAAGGCTATCAGCCCCCCATCCGCCGCCCTTGGATGGGGGGGACAGCCTCGGGCTTCATCCCTGGCCCTTGGGTTCCTGGAGGGGGGGGACCCCTTGATTGAAGGGGTCCCCACTCCTCCAGGGTACCCCGGCCAGGGGTGACTAGCACGGCCGCAGGGACCGATATCAAAGTGTCCCCCGGCTGTGGCATTATCTCCCCAGCTAGTGGAGCCCGGTGCTGGTTTAAAAAAAATGGGGGACCCCTACGCTTTTTGTCCCCCGTATTTTTGGAACCAGGACCAGGCGCAGAGCCCGGTGCTGGTTGATTAAATATGGGGGAACCCCTGTCATTTTTTCCCCCATATTTTTTCAACCAGGACCGGCTCAAAGAGTTGTGCTTAGGAGGAGGGACCCCACGCTATTTTTTTCAGATTTTTTTAAGACTTTAATCAACTTTTTAAGGTACACAATGAAGCCCTGCACGGCTCTCACAGATCCGGCCGGGATTCCTTGTGTTTTTTCAGGCAGTGTTTTACTCATCACTCCCGTAAAACACTGCCTGATATTACGAATCACATCGACATCGGAAAAAAAGATTGTGCAAAACTCGGCAGCTTAGTGAATGATCGTATCAGGATTCAAAAAGTTGCAGTAAAATGCACCCGATACCATTCGAGTTCAAACACCCTTCAAAACGGCCAAAACACGAATCTTTGTAAATATACCCCCAGGTGTCAAGCTGTGTGTTGTCTCTGTCATTCTGTAATAAGTAGGGGTAAGGACGTTAACCACCTAAGAACATCTTCCCTTATACGTCACCTGCTGCGCATTCATCAGATGTCAGTGTCAAGTTCTGAAACTTTGGGTAAGAGCATAAGCAGTCCACTGACACCTAAATCCCTTCTTCCTCTTGTACCCAAGCTCCTGCAATCCACACCACCAACTCCCTCAACATCAACTTCCTCCTCATCTGGAATGTCAGTAGTCCTGCAGGCCATGTCACTGGCAAGGCTGAGGAGTCCTCTCCTAACCGGGACTCCTCCGGAGGATCCTTGAGTGGTACGCCTACTGCTGCTGTTGTTGCTGCCGCTGCTGTTGTTGCTGCGGGGAGTCGATCGTCATCCGAGAGGGGAAGTTGGAAGACCACTTGTACTAATTCAACTAAGCAATTGACTGTCCAGCAGTCCTTTGTGAAGAAAATGAAATATGACAGCAGTCATCCTTTTGCAAAGCGGATAACTGAGGCCTTGACAGCTTTATTGGTGTTACACGTGCGTCCGGTATCCGCCATTAGTTCATTGGGGCTTAGAGAATTTATGGCGGTAGTGTACCCCGGTACCAAATCCCATCTAGGTTCCACTTCACTAGGCAGGCGATGCTGAGAATGTACAGAGACGTCAGAAAAAGTGTCCTCGGTATCCTAAAATATGCAGTTGTACCCACTTTCCACTTAAGCACGGTCATGTAGAAAAGTGGAACAGGGCAAACTAAGGACTATATGACTGTTATAGCCCACTGGGTAGATGTATTGTCTCCCACAGCAACAACAGCAGCGGCACCGATAAGTAACCTCACCGCTGACCACAAAGTTCCCACCATTGGCTACAACGGAGCGCATAGGCGCTACACTGTATCTGTGCCGTGTGCTGCCTGACAGACACTACAGGAGCACACAGCCAATCAGGAGAGTGCCACGACGTGGCGCTCCCTGATTGGCTGAAGGGACCCTCTTTGACAGGAGTCAGGGGGAGTCCTGGCAGTCGGGGAAAGGGGTCCCATGTGTAATCATGGGGCCCCTTTCAGTGCGTGGTCGGGTTTCCGTTTTATTATTTTGCCAAGTACGTGGATTATACAAAGGACAGAAGGTACACTGGATTATGTGAGTATAATTTTTTTTCACAGGTACCCCTAGGATTCTACATGGAGAAGAGGACCGAGCCTCGTGGGAACATAGGTAAGTATGTGTGTATGTTGGTGTGCATGTATGTAATAAAGTTGTACTGTCACAGTGTGTGTGTCCTGTTTTTATTGGGGCATTTTTTTAGTAGTAGTACTACAGGTACCAGCGGGCCCGGTTTTCCACCGCATGCTGGTACTTGTGGTTCTCCAAGTACCAGCTTGCGGGGGAGGCTTGCTGGGATTTGTAGTACTGCTACTAAAAACAATATTCACAATTTCTCACAAGGCTATCAGCCCCCCATCCGCCGCCCTTGGATGGGGGGGACAGCCTCGGGCTTCACCCCTGGCCCTTGGGTGGCTGGAGGGGGGGGGACCCCTTGATTGAAGGGGTCCCCACTCCTCCAGGGTACCCCGGCCAGGGGTGACTAGTTGGGGTGTTAATGGCACGGCCGCAGGGACCGATATCAAAGTGTCCCCCGGCTGTGGCCTTATCTCCCCAGCTAGTGGAGCCCGGTGCTGGTTTAAAAAAAACGGGGACCCCTATGCTTTTTGTCCCCCGTATTTTTGGAACCAGGACCAGGCGCAGAGCCCGGTGCTGGTTGATTAAATATGGGGGAACCCCTGTCATTTTTCCCCCCATATTTTTTCAACCAGGACCGGCTCAAAGAGCCCGAGGCTGGTTGTGCTTAGGAGGGGGGACCCCACACAATTTTTTTCAGATTTTTTAAGACTTTAATCAACTTTTTAAGGTACACAATGAAGCCCTGCACGGATCTCACAGATCCGTCCGGGATTCCTTGTGTTTTTTCAGGCAGTGTTTTACTCATCACTCCCGTAAAACACTGCCTGATATTACGAATCACATCGACATCGAAAAAAACGATTGTGCAAAACTCGGCAGCTTAGTGAATGATCGTATCAGGATTCAAAAAGTTGCAGTAAAATGCACCCGATACCATTCGAGTTCAAACACCCTTCAAAACGGCCAAAACACGAATCTTTGTAAATATACCCCCAGGTGTCAAGCTGTGTGTTGCCTCTGTCATTCTGTAATAAGTAGGGGTAAGGACATTAACCACCTAGGAACATCTTCCCTTATACGTCACCTGCTGCGCATTCATCAGATGTCAGTGTCAAGTTCTGAAACTTTGGGTAAGAGCATAAGCAGTCCACTGACACCTAAATCCCTTCTTCCTCTTGTACCCAAGCTCCTGCAAGCCACACCACCAACTCCCTCAACATCAACTTCCTCCTCATCTGGAATGTCAGTAGTCCTGCAGGCCATGTCACTGGCAAGGCTGAGGAGTCCTCTCCTAACCGGGACTCCTCCGGAGGATCCTTGAGTGGTACGCCTACTGCTGCTGTTGTTGCTGCCACTGCTGTTGTTGCTGCGGGGAGTCGATCGTCATCCCAGAGGGGAAGTTGGAAGACCACTTGTACTAATTCAACTAAGCAATTGACTGTCCAGCAGTCCTTTGTGAAGAAGATGAAATATGACAGCAGTCATCCTTTTGCAAAGCGGATAACTGAGGCCTTGACAGCTTTATTGGTGTTACACGTGCGTCCGGTATCCGCCATTAGTTCATTGGGGCTTAGAGAATTGATGGCGGTAGTGTACCCCGGTACCAAATCCCATCTAGGTTCCACTTCACTAGGCAGGCGATACTGAGATTGTACAGAGACGTCAGAAAAAGTGTCCTCGGTATCCTAAAATATGCAGTTGTACCCACTTTCCACTTAAACACGGACATGTAGAAAAGTGGAACAGGGCAAACTAAGGACTATATGACTGTTATAGCCCACTGGGTAGATGTATTGCCTCCCACAGCAACAACAGCAGCGGCACCAGTAGCAGCATCTCGTAAATGCTAACTCGTTCCTAGGCAGCCTTCACTATGTATCACCGCATTCCATAAGAGGCACATCGCTGACAGCCTCTTACGGAAACTGAGAGACATCATCGCATAATGGCTTACCCCAATTAGACTCTCCTGGGGATTTGTGATATCGAACAATGCCACCAATATTGTGCGTGCATTATATGTGGGCAAATTCTAGCACATCCCATGTTTTGCACATACAATTAATTTGGTGGTGCAGAATTTTTTGAAAAATTAAAGGGGCATTTAGGAGATGCTGTCGGTGGCCTGAAAAATTGCGGGCCACTTTCGTCATTCAGCCACCGCGTGCCAAAGACTGGAGCGCCAGCAAACACTCCTGAACTTGCCCTGCCATCACCTGAAGCAAGAGGTGGTAACGAGGTGGAATTCAACACTCTATATGCTTCAGAGGATGGAGGAGCAGCAACAGGCCATTCAAGCCTATACATCCACCTACGATATAGTCAAAGGAGGGGGAATGCACCTGACTCAAGTGCAGTGGAGAATGATTTCCGTCTTGTGCAAGGTTCTCCAACCCTTCGAACTTGCCACACGTGAAGTCAGTTCAGTCACTACCAGCTTGAGTCAGGTCATTCCCCTCATAAGGCTTTTGCAGAAGCAGCTGGAGAAATTGAAGGAGGAACTAAGACGAAGCGATTCCGCTAAGTATGTGGGACTTGTGGATGGAGCCCTTCATTCGCTTTGCCAGGATTCAAGGGTGGTCAATCTGTTGAAATCAGAGCACTACATTTTGACCACCGTGCTCTATCCTAGGTTTAAAGCATATGTTGTATCTCTCTTTCAGGCAGACACAAGTCTGCAGAGGTTCAAAGACCTGCTGGTGAGAAAATTGTCAACTCAAGCAGAATGTGACCCGCCAACAGCTCCTCCTTCATTTTCTCCCGCAACTGGGGCTGCGAGGAAAAGGATAAGATTTCATAGCCCACCCGCTTACAGTGATGCAGGGCAGTCAGGAGCTGGTGCTGACATCTGGTCTGGACTGAAGGACCTGCCAACAGTTACTGACATGTCTACCGTCACTGCATATGATTCTGTCACCATTGAAAGAATGGTGGAGGATTATATGAGTGACAGCATCCAAGTAGGCATGTCAGACAATCTGTATGTATACTGGCAGGAAAAAGAGGCAATTTGGATGCCCTTGCACAAACTAGCTTTATTTTACCTAAGTTGCCCCCCCTCCAGTGTGTACTCCGAAAGAGTGTTTAGTGCAGCCTGTAACCTTGTCAGCGATCGGCGTAGGAGGTTACTTCCACAAAATGTGGAGAAGATGAGGTTCATCAAAATTAATAAAAAAATTACTCTGGGAAGACCTTTACCAGCAATTTCCTCCAGAAAGTACACAGGAACCTGTGATGGTGGATTCCAGTGGGGACGAATTAATACTCTGTGAGGAGGAGGACTTACACACTGATAGGGGTGAGGAATCAGAGGATGAGGATGAGGTTGACATCTTGCCTCTGTAGAGCCAGTTTGTGCAAGGAAAGATTCATTGCTTCTTTTTTGGTGGGGTCCCAAACAAACCAGTTGTGTTTCCAATTATTTTAAAATAAAACATTTCAATGCCAGCGTTAATATATACTGCGGATGCAAGGCGCATCTCATAACCATATATGATAAAAGTGCGCTGAACGTCGCAACACTATCCCTTAAGAGAAAGCAAGCAGTTGCACACATTGTAAGCTGAGGTCCAACGCTCAGAGATATATATATATTTGATATTAAAAGGGTATGCATACAAAATAACATATGTACAGTATATCATTAAGTATAACATGTATATGGTTGCAGAGTTACAATTACACAAGAAGCAGTTGTAGTTACATATAAATCAGTTACAGCCAGCATACTTCACCCTGTCCCATAGAACTTTCCTCCATCCCTTCTCAGCAAGCAACTAACTATGCCTTACAAAAGCTGCCTATATCAAAAAGTGGGAGTTAACAGGTTATTGGTTTTGGTCTCCTTCCATTGGTACAGGAGAGGGAGGTCTCTCATTCCTTGTGTGTTATTGGTCAGTTCATATGCAAACAAAGTCCAGTTTGAAGATGCAGTTATAGGGGTTAGCCACCTTTTTTTTTTGCTGCACACATGCTGTCTTCAGGAAGTTCTTTGTTCTAATAAGAGTGACTTTAGATTTCATACATTTAATCATAACTAATCGTTGAAATGTGCTACAATTTACCCATAGCTATCAAATTAATACACACATTCTCCTGATCATTTTGACATGAAGCATAATATGATTAACTTGTTCCGTTCCAATAATACATATATATCTGATGTTACACTCTATTATATAAATACATTATAATGGGCCTAATTCAGAGTTGATCGTAGCACTGAATTTGTTAGCAGATGGGCAAAACCATGTGCCCTGCAGGTGGGGCAGAAGTAACATGTGCAGAGAGAGTTAGATTTGGGTGGGGTGTGTTCAAACTGAAATCTAAATTGCAGTGTAAAAATAAAGCAGCCCGTATTTACCCTGCACATAAACAAAATAACCCACCCAAATCTAACTCTCTCTGCACATGTTATATCTGCTTCTCCCCTGCAGTGCACATGGTTTTGCCTAACTGCTAACAAATTTGCTGCTGCGATCAACTCAGAATTTGGCCCAATGTCTGGTGCTTGACATGTTTTGTCTATGTGTAATTTATGTGTTGTATGAAATATGTGTTGAATATATCTTTGTGGCTTTTCTGTGTGGATACGTATGCTACCGTATATCCTGTGCACGCTGCTTGTATGCGCACGAACTGTTTGAAGTTTGTATGTTGTCTGTATGTAATATTTTTGACTTCGACACAGTCATTTCAGCCACAGTCGTGTGGCATACCCTATTGCTGAAATGACTGGTTTGTTAAAGTGTGCATGTCACACCACACTATTTATACAATATAAGGGTGGGTGGGAGGGCCCAAGGACAATTCCATCTTGCACCTCTTTTTCTTGTTTGCATCATGTGCGGTTTGGGAACTAGTTTTTTAAAGTGCCATCCTGTCTGACACTGCCATAAAACTCCAGGGGTACTGCTGTATAAATCCAGGGGTACTGCTTTATAAGTCCAGTCCAGTGGTGCTGTCTTGTGCTGCATGAGTCCAGTGGTGGTGTCTTGTGCTGCTATAAGTCCAGTGGTGGTGTCCTGTGCTGTATATTATTTACTCCAAATAAAAGGGTTATATACATTACTTATATTATTATCCAAATCATTTTTACAGGGTTTGCCCTGTTTGTTGTAGGGGTACGCTCGCCTGTGCTGCATATTATTATAATAGCTCCAAATAAAAGGGTTATTATTATCCAAATTAATTTTACAGGCTTTGCCGTGTGTGTGTGTGGTTTAGGGGTACGCTCTCCTGTGACACCAATATTGTGCGTGTTTACATCTCGGCAAATTCCAGCACGTCCCATGTTGTTTGTGCCACACACTTGTGTCGCTTAGCTTAGTCATACAGCTACCTCATTGCACCTCTTTTTCTTCTTTGCATGATATGCTGTTTGGGGCCTAGTTTTAAGTGCCATCCTATCTGCCATTGCAGTGCCACTCCCAGATGGGCCAGGTGTTTGTGCCACACACTTGTGTTGTTTAGCTTAGCCATCCAGCTACCTAATTGCACCTCTTTTCTTCTTTGCATCATGTGCTTTTTTGGGCCTATTTTTTAAATCTGTCATTCTGTTTGCCACTGCAGTGCCACTCCTAAATGGACCAGGTGTTTGTGCCGCACACTTGTGTCGCTTAGCTTAGTCATCCAGCCACCTCGGTGCAACCTTTTGGCCTAAAAACAATATTGTGAGGTGTTCAGAATAGACTGGAAATGAGTGGAAATAAATGTTGTTGAGTTTAATAATAGGATCAAAATTACCCCCAAATTATGTGATTTTAGCTGTTTTTATATTTTTTTAAAAATAATCCAGATCCAAAACCAAAACACGAAAGGGTGGTTTTGGCAAAACCAATCAAGATCCAAAACACGAGCACGGAACCAGAACCAAAACACGAAAAGTGCCCGCCGCACATCTCTAGTTGGTACTGTACTTCATCTCCACTCTATACCTCTCAAAACTTTGAACAATCTCGACCATAGTTGTCTACCAAGTTCTTGTAATTGCCTGATAATCAATTGGAATTGGCCTATTGCCCGCTTTGAAAAATGGGACTCATCAGCATTTATATAGGTGGCAGCCTCTGTCTCTCTCTCTCAGTAAAGCTCTACACTGATATGATCCATCTCTCACACTCCTGTTGTTTCCCCTTTACAGGCACCACAGAGCTAATAAGTGAGCTTGACACTCTCGGACAGTAGGCTTCTCCTTGATGCTGGGGGTGGGGATGGTGCTAAGATTAGGACTATCCCAGAAAGGGAGAGTGTGCTGAAATTTAGACCTACACTCAAGGTGCAATCTCCTATAGATGGGTCCACGGTTATCTTGGCTAGTTTGCTGCGCCTAGGCACAACATGGTTAATTAACATAAACCCTTCATCCATTGTTCTCAGCTGCAATACAATACAGAGAACAATACAGCAGGGGATTAAGTCATTGCAGCAGGGGATTAAGTTCGACTGCCCAGTCTCAGTTAATCCTATTAAAGGTCAAGTTAAACACGGACCCATCTGTACATTAGGATGTGTCCCCCACAGATAGGAACTGGTTGGTCTCTGCCTCATCCTCCTCTATCATTTTATTTATATATTTATTATCAACAGTTTCTGATATAGCGTGGCAAATTCTGTTGTGCTTTACATTTGGAAACAGTGGCAGAACTTGTGAGTAGTGGGCCCAAGTGCAAAAATTAACTTTGCCCTCCCCCCACCCCCGTCTCTGACCCATAATATACCACATGTCAGTGGGTGACAGGGAGAGGCAAAGGAGGACAGTGAGAAGCGAGAGGCACAGAGTGAAAGGGAGAGGTAACAGGGAGAGGCAGTGGGTGACAGGAGTACAATCACACAGTCATGCACACAGTCCTGTGCTGTCTGAAGAACAGCGGGGATGTACCTTTGTGTAGGTGGATGTTGAAAGAAGAGTGTGCTACCACACAGACTCTAGTCTTCCTGTCCTCCAGGGAGGCCTCATGCCCTATCCCAAGATGGCCAACAACATCACTATGGAGAATGGGCAGGGGCCATCTTATTTCTTTACTGTATAAAACTGTGTAGTGAAATGGAGGAAGACAAAGTTACATACTTAACTCCTATGAGAAACCTTGTTAACACCTGCAATAAAACTGTTCCAGCATTCCTGCACAGCTACCCATTTGCAGTATACACTAATCATCTGATGAGCTGTATGAAACTCTGATCCATTCCAGCTCTGTTCCATCACCGCTAAACATGTAATGGTTGGTATTGCTGTACCTGCTATCAATTAGCGAACACCACTGGTTAAGTAAATATGCTGTTCATAGTTTGAGTCTTCCACTGGGGTTTGCATGTATAACTCTGCCATATCGGCACCTATACACAAATAATTTCCAACAGTGGGAACTCAGCAGCCACTGCCCTGTCTGTGAGAGGAGGCCCCACCACTGGTGTTTTCCTCAGTTCGGCACTCAGTCAAGCAGGTTCTGGCAGCGCCAATTACACCGGCCGTAAGCGGCAACTAATTCACAGACTGCTGACATTCAGGAAGAATTCAAAGCTCTGTCAATTAGAGGTAATATACACCTGCGATCATCAGCGCTGACAGGCAGCAGCACTCCCCTATCAGTCTGGCTTAAATGAAAAATGGATGCGGCTGCACACACACAAGGTCAACCCTGCTTTCCTGAGGTAAAGGGAAGGTTCCCCATGTAGCAGTGCCGACCCTGCTCCCTTTGCTAAGCCAGTCATTTGACTTTGCTAAAAATGGTTGTGTGGTGGCCCAGGGGAAAACTCATTGCTGGTCTGGGTTGCAGTGGGCCCCTTAATCCCCAGGGGCCGTGGTGCAATACACCTGCTGCACTAATGGTAGTTCCGCCTCTGGAAACAACAATGATAAAACAAAACTGGGTAATAACAAACAGTCAGAGGTAGGAAGGCCCTGCTCGCAAGCTTACAGTGTATGGGGAAATAGGCATTGATACACAGGGATAGGTGCTATCTATTGCATAATTGTCCACCAGATTGCAAAGGTTCTTGGACTGCTTGATACATTTGCTGTAAACTGCAATCTTCTCTGTCCTGAAGTACCTACAGACATACGGATGACATGTAAGATTTAAGATCTGAGCATACAAAATTTAAAAGAAAAGTTCTTTTGTAAAAAAAGGAGTTCGTTATGGTGCACATGGTGCTATCTGATAAAGGGATTTAAAATAATAATAAATAAAATAATAATAACTTTTATTAATATTACTTAACGTTTTGTAACAAAGTTAATTAAAACCAGATCTGAGCTCAAAAGTAATATAAAACAAAAATCTAGAAGTGAAGGAAGAAATGAAATGTGTTTAAAAACCATGGCATTCTCCCCGGTTTATTTGTCTGAAAATATATTCTTAATTAAAATTTTCTAAATTGTATTGTTAAGTACGCTTATTTAATGCTGATTAATTATAAAATAATGTTATTCATCTCACATCTACTGTATGCCAATATAAACTCACTGCACTTCTCAAAACATTCCTGGCTGGTTTATTTATTAATATTACTGTGTTACCCAGCAGTGTATGTTTGTTTAAATTAGCTGCAGTTACTGTAGATCCTCACTAATCTAATAATGTAATAAAAGGTTGCTTTTTGTAACTATTGCCGTAATTTAACCAATTTGTATTTTCATTTCACATTTTCACATTTTCATTTCAACCAGCCAGATCTAGTAGATAATCTGCCAGATAATTGTATAGTGTATGCCCAGCATAATCAATAATTGCATGTCGTGAATGGGCCAGTGTTATCATTTCATATCCGTATCTTCAGATGTGATAAATCGGCCCCTCGGAGTGAAGGTTGTTACAGATGCAGCCTCCATTATCTTGGCTGGCTGAAGCGTTAGTCACAATCGGGCATACGCAGCGTGTCTGGGCGCAAGGAGGCGCGCCTAGTCGTAGGGAGGCGCGCCTAGTCGTAGGGAGGCGCACAGAGCGTTTGGAATTACCTTTAAGTGTAATACCTGCGACCATCCACCAGATGTCGCTTTTTAAAATCACCGTTGTGCATGCGTGTGGTCTCCATTTAAATACTATACCGAAATACATACATGTAGTAAGAACTACTTTCAGGTGCATCTCATTATGCTACAATATGCTACAGTATGTCCTACAGTATATTACAGTGTACAGACTTAAATACAGTAGTACAGTATATACAGATGCAAATGATCATGATAAAGCCACAGTATAGTCCATTGACGTTAGGAATATATGAGCGTCCAAGTCCCGCAGACAAATCAACAAATAAAACCAGTAGTGTACACAGACGCAAACGAACGTGTTACTGGTACATTGGGGTCTATTGATGTTAGGGATATTGTATGGTAGCGTCCTAATCAAATAGCCATTACGGCATTATCAAAACCAATGGGCTTATTCATCTGTCGGCGGCGATGTGTTTGAGTGGTGAAGTGCTCCGCTTCCCATGCTTATAGTCCCGGGTTCGATTCCTAAATTACAAATGCATGTTAGTTTTTTCTAGACACTTCATTAATTTTTTTATTTTTGTATCTATTGTACTGTACTATACTTTCACATTCAATAGAAGTGTGCACACAAGTTTTACATAAATCAGGGCAAAGATGCTGGAGCATATCTACTGTAAAATACACAGCGGCTACGAGGATAAGGTTCTATGCATCGTACGGTAAACATACAATTCTGTAGCAGGGCAGACTCGATTGAAATGGCTACCACCCATGACTTCGATTGAAATGGCTACCACCCATGACTCCTTGCCTTGTGGAAGCCCTCAGCTATGGAGTGAGCGACGGCATAGGTTTTGCAGGCTACGGGGCAATGCTGAGGGAGTGTCACAATCTCCTAGTTAAAATACACAGGGGCGATAGGGCTAGGTGAGCTGTATGCACATTACAATACACCGGACTCGATCACATAGCAAGTTGACAAAATGGCCACCATCCGACTCCCCCCACCTTGTGGCAACGCTCAGCTATGGAGCGAGTGATGGCATAGATTTTGCAGGCTACAAGGCAATGCTGAAGGAGAATCGTAATTCCCTAGCTAAAATACACAGGAGTGATAGGGATAAGCAAGCTCTATGCACATTACGATACTGTACCATACCCTGCAACATTTTACACATGAAAACCGGTACAAATTAGGAAAGGGGGTGTGGCCACGGGTAAAAGGGGGGGTGTCCACGGCCCCTTTCCTATACTTTCAATGTTAATTTGGAGAGTCAAAAATCGATACAAAGACTTTTTTGACATGTACAGACCCTAAAAAAAAGGTACTGTACCTGCCAAAAGGGTACAGTTGTAGGGTACTGTATGCGATACACCGGACACGATCGCATAGCAAGTTGACAAACTATAGAGCAATGCTGAAGGAGCGTCTCAATACCCTATCTAAAATATACAGGGGCAATGAGGTCCCGTAGAGTGATCAATTAATAAATATACTGTAGTGTATACAGACGTAAAACAAGGAGTTTAAGCAACAGTATAGTACGGTCCATTGAAGTCAGGGATACAGTACAGTACAGTACAGTACGTGAGCGGCCAAGTCCCCTAGCCATTAGGGCATAATCTAAAACCAATCGCAAGGGATCACTGCTTACTTTACATTTAGACATGAGCTTGTGTATCTGTCATGAGGCGTTTTTTTCCTGACACTTTTTTTTTTATTGTAGTATACTATACTATACTATACTGTACTGTTACTGTACTTTACATTCAATAGAGATACTGTTTGCACACAGGTTTTACATGAATCAGGGCAATGCTGCAGGAGCGTCTCATTACGTTATCTAAAATACACCATGACTATGGGTGGGGATACAGTAAGTGAGTACTGTCACCATAAGCTGTCTGCTGTGTACAGCAGATTTCCATCTGGGATGCATTTGTGTGTTTGTAATAAATAAAAAATAAATAAATAATTGTACATTTAGTGTATATAGTATACAGTACATCTAATACACATTTCCTGTGGAAAAGACTGTACAGTCCTGTACAGGACTGTACATGGAGCATATTCTTTACTGATCCATTTATTTAATTTTTTTTATTCACTCTGTACACTGAACCTTCGGTTCTCCAGCTGTTGTTGAACGAACTACACTTACAGTGCCAGCATGCCTTGCTAGTTTTGCTATTTTGCCATGCTAAAAATGTTACAGGGCATGCTGGGATGTTTAGTTCAACAACAGCTGGAAGACTGAGGGTTTCCCATTCCTGATGTACAGTATTGAAAAGTGTTTCTTTGGAAACTGACTTACTCTACACACAGGCGTGTGCAGAACATTTTATTTGGGGGTGCACCGTCGGAAGGGTGCTTAGCACCACCTACTGGGCATGTCCAACACCGCCTATTGGGCGTGTCTAGCACTGCTTTTTGGCACTCAATACAATAAAAATCACATACCACAAGGGGCGTGGCCATTGCAAACGGCCAACTGTTTCTAATCACTCAAAGAGCATTCCTTTCCATTCCATATGCACCTTACCTATATGGTGGTTTCTCACAATGGGGAACCTCTGAAGAAATGTCCTCCCTGGACAGATAGCATCTTCAGTCGGTAATCACTATTCATAAAGGAAAATAAATGGTCCAGAAGATGCCTGTTTGTGTAGGAATATAACCAAGATCATCATCATGCAACAGAGGTTCTCCCAGACTCGTGTCACCTCCTGCCTCCCGTGTCTCTAAGCCACACCATCATCTTCTCCCTGTGTCTCTCAGCCACACACTCATCTCCCACCTATACCTCTCAGCCACACCATCTCCTCTTCTCCCTGCGTTGTCTGTCACCCCACCATCATCTCCTCCCAGCGTTTTCTCTCATCCACACCATCATCTCCCGCCTGCATCTCTCAGCAACACCATCTCCTCCCCTCCCTGGTCATCTCTCACCCCCACCATCATACCCTCCCTGCTTCTTCTCTCATCCCCACCATCATCCCCTCCCTGCATCATCTCTCATCCACACCACCATCTCCCTACCATGCATCTCTCACAATCTACCTCACTCTGCCTCTCAGCCTCCCACCCTTCACTCTATCTCTCAGCCTGCCCTACTCTGCGTCTTTCAGCCTCAACCTCCCTTCATTCTGTGTCTAGTGCCACCTACAGACAGTGCCCACAGTAGTACTGCCCCTTACACAATGCTAACAGCATTTTCTTCCCTTACGCAATGCCCATACACAGTGGTTTTGCCCTTACACAGTGCCCATAGTTATGCCCATTACACAGTGCCCATAGTAGTAGTGTCACTTACACAATGCCCATAGTTGTGCCCCTTACAAAATGCCCATAGTAGTAGTGCCCCTTACACAATGCCCATAGCAGTAGTACCCCTTATACAATGCCTGTCCCTTATACAATGTCCAATAGTAGTAGTGCCCCATACACAATGCCCAATAGTAGTAGTGCCCCTTACACAATGCCCATTTCCAGTAGTGTCCCTAACACAATGCCCATTTCTAGTGCCCCTTACACAATGCCCATTTCCAGTAGTGTCCCTTACACAATGCCCATTTCTAGTGACCCTTACACAATGCCCATTTCTAGTAGTGCTTCTTACACAATGCCAACAGTCCTGAGTGTAGACAGCAAACACTTACTTACTCCCCGCTCCAGCGCTGACCGCCTTCTGAACTGCGGAGCTCCTCGTGCTTGTTGAAGGGAGAGACTTTGTTACGTCTCTCCCTTCACACACTGCGGGAGCTGGAAAGCAGAAAGTGGAGCTCAGGAGTGGGCTCCTTGCTCCAGTAGCGGCTGCAGTGCACGGGGTGGTGGACAGGGAGAAGCTGGAGGAAGGGAATCGGCACGCTGAGTATCAATGCATGTGTTTTCGGGGGGTGCCGGACATTAGGGGGTGCCTGTGTGCACCAGGCACCCCCAGTGCACACGCTTATGACTCTACAGTATATTTATAGACCAGCCTACTGTACACCCAACAATTTTGTTTGCCATAATACAGTAGAATACTGTATGTATAAAGTACCAACTTAATAAAAATCACAAAGCATGGCTACTGTACTTTAAGTCCTCTTATAGTCTGAAATTTCAAGCCGTGCCATACTGTACATGGCAGGATAAAGTAGATACTGTACAGTACTGTATGCATTAAATTCCAGATGCAATTTAGAGTAACCTTGTCCAAAGTCTTTTGTCTGTTTAACTAAAGACTAGATGGTCCAAGTGGTTCTTACAGTATCTTCCATCAAAATCTAGGTTTCTTTGTACAGTACCTACTGTATTACTAATAAAACATTTGCACCTCACACTTCCGAGTATGAGCAGACATGGAGATACTGTACAGTAAAATAAGAAGCTTGCTGGTACACAGGATGTGTTTTCTACCACAGGGGGGAGCTAGGAGGGGGGATGCTTAGAGTCAGGACTGCTTTGCACAAGTACTGTACAGTAGCAGTCATACTGTACCTGTATTGACTGGCGCAAATCACTGTACTTACAAATTCCTTGTTGTAACCCAGGCTGCGGTAAACATTCTGGGAGATTTACTGTACTGTATGATGCAGGCGATTAGGAGATAAGAATTGCAATTTGGAGACACCTGCAATATCCGTGAGGGTAGGCAACTACTGTACTGTATGAACCATCAGAATATGTGTGGAGAGGAATTACCCTCCACTGCATAAAGGAAACAGTACAATTGTGCAAAGTTCTCAAATGCTTTTTTATTGCATAAAATAAATAAAAACAAACACACACATCATTTATAACCATGAACATACAGTATTATACTAAAAAATGAAAGCACATTTGTGACTTGAATATTAATACAGTAATGTACAGTACAGTACCTTAAAAAATACTGTACAGTACAGTATGCAGCTTAGACAAATCACATTTCTTCATATTGGTTCTTATTAGATTCATGTTACTCTAAAACAGCAAAGTTACTCTACAACAGTTACTCTACAGTTACTCTAAAACAGCAAAGGTACTGTATACAGTACCAGTGCTGTATGAGAAACTAATGTCCAAGATTCTTGAGGGTGCATAGCCCCTCTGAGTTTGGGAGCCTGGTACATGCATACTCCTTTGTCCCTGCTGTTGCCAGACCTGGCTGCTGTGTCCACCAGTGGCTGGCATCACAATTCATGTTCGCCGAGTTGTGACATCATGCATAACACATTGTTACAGACGGGGAGATAGGCCATAGGCCTCACCAGGAAGGATCC
Organism: Pseudophryne corroboree; assembly: GCF_028390025.1. Classification (NCBI taxonomy): domain Eukaryota; kingdom Metazoa; phylum Chordata; class Amphibia; order Anura; family Myobatrachidae; genus Pseudophryne; species Pseudophryne corroboree. The sequence continues at coordinate 369,997,753 of NC_086450.1, read as the reverse complement.
TGGTAGGCTGATTTGCCTGGGTGGCCTGTTTAAGGTTTTGCCATGTGGCCCCAGCCCACATATGACAGGAGGCCCACCCACCACACTCAGTACACTGCATTGTTCCAATTCATGGCTTCACGGTACGTTATACTGTGCCTCTTGTGCTGCCCATCTTGGGACACTTCTAGACAATAGTACAGGACCACTTTTTTCCCCAATCTGCCCTCAGACACACAGGCAGCAAAGACGCAAGGAAAGCTGCATTTGCACACAATCAGGCCCTATAAGGCAATTACCCATTGTCAGGATGGCCGAATTAATGTTGTTAGTGTTTTCCCCTAAAATAAAGTATACTGTACAGATCAGTAAATACAGTAATGTACAGTAAAGCTACTGTACATAAATCATTATCAAGATACTGTACAGTCCTGCTGTAAAGGTGTGGTACCGTACTTTACTATAAACATCAACCTCTGGAGTTAAAAAGGGTCATACTAGATGAACACAGTGGTTCTTATCCGCCGTCAAATTATAGTGTATGGTTCTACAGTACAGTACTGTACAGTATGTTTCTATGTTTAATAACACTTCTCCCCCATAGCGTCACATCATAATGTATATTTACCCTCATGTACCATACCGTACTGTATAATGGAATATTTATTGGAAAAGCATCAATATAAACGTTAAAAAAAGTCTCTATTATTCAGGACTTATAAAACTGTAAAGAACTGTTCATACACATAAATAACAGTACTACTGTATAGTATAATGTATAATATTGTACATTAGCTTACGCAATATTCAGACAAAGGCAATTTTATAAACATTTTTAATAATGCATCAATTAAAATTTAATACAGAAAATACAGTACAGAACTACATATTTGTGGCTTGACCATTTCTTTCAACTATAACAGGTAATACTTTATACAGGTGATTTATATAATTATTACAATGTGTGAGTACATCTAGCCAAAATTTTTGGATCCCATCCATCAGCTGCTGTTTTGTTGTTGGCTTCGCAACACTCCTAATGTATCTTTTAATTTTAGCCCACACTAATTCAATTGGATTAATGTCTGGTGATCTAAAAAAAAACCCTGTTAATTAATGAAGTTAAAAAGAGAAAATAAAACATACAGTATTGTACTGTTCATTAAACCAAAAAATAAATTTACAGTACTAGAGTGCTATTCAAAATTTTACTTTTACAGTATTAAAACAATACTCACTCTGGTGGTGTGCGTTCCCATTTGATAACTTTCTCTTCCATAAATTTGGCTGAGGCAGAGTGTTTAGGATCATTGTCTTGGAATATCCTGTGATGAGATGGGTAATATTTAGTCACGAATGGCACCATACATCCCTCTACTATTTTTCCTTTGAAGAATTGCTTGTCCATGATCCCTACAGAAATAAGAAAATGTTGTTCATTAATAAGCAACTCATTTTATTGTGCATTTACATGTATTGTACAGTACAGCATGTATTTTTATAGAACACAGGCACAGAATAAAGTACAGTACCTTCAAAAAATAATAGGGGACCAGCTCCTAATCGTGATATGCCTTCCCATACATGGACCTTCAATGGATGCTTTGGGCGTGGCTTAAATGAGATATGGTGACGTTTCAGGAATGACATTCTGGAGAACCTCTCAAGAGCAACAGACGATTCATCTGTGAAAATGACATCATGAAATGTTTCACCACTCTCAATCCATCGCCGTGCCTGTTCAACTCTCTTTTCTTTATTCACATCTCTTATCATGAGAGATATCCCGTGAAGACCCAAAAATAATTAATCAGATACAGTAATGAAATAGATTACAGTATATACAGTAGACTGTATGTACAGTATACTGTACTGTATGCATACTGTTTACATTATACTGTATATACATGACAGTATATACACAGTACTGTGTATATATATATATATATATATATATATACTGTATATATATATATATATATATACACAGTACAGTATATATATATATATATATATATATATGTATATATAATACAGTGTTTCTCCACATACAGTGGAGAAAGATAGCACTCTCCAGACTTGCGTACTCAGTATAAGCACCAAAGTGGTTTATTCAAAAAAAGTTTTTTTGGTTCCATACAACTACCTGTCAGAAAAAATGGAAATGGCTCACCAACGTTTCGGTCCCATAATGGGACCTTTCTCAAGGTCGTTGCCAGTCAATACAAAATCCAATACAGCAGTGACATCATCAGCAGCGCACAATAGGAACCAGAAGTCTGTAAACTGCCTCCCAGGTCCCCTATTTATACCTTCAAATGGTTAGGCTAGTGAATACAAGTCAGCTGTGGCCGAGTGCATCACTTCCGGTCTAGATATATATAGTAAACCAAAGGGTCGACAGCACTAAGCAGTCTTGTTCACGTAGTTTAAAAGATTGCCTTTATTTACCTACATTTCGGGTATACACCCGTCATCAAGGCAGGACTCACAAACAATGAATTTACAAAACACATATTTATACACATCTTCTGACAACACACAATTAAAACACAAGTGCTCTCACCTGTCCAGCTGCACACAGCGGCGCCAGGTCCACGCATCAGAATTTGACATCGCAGTAACCTGACGTCACCCGGCCATGCCATCCAGAGTGAGTCCTCAGTTACCATGGTTACTGTCCGGCTGCGCCCGGTGGTGCCAGGTCCACGGAACTATGACTGACGTTGCAGTGTAATGAACATATAGACTTGACTATACAAGAGAGCGCAAAATAATATAGTATAAAAACAATGTATTATCATAAAAAACCCAATTGGTAAATAGATCAAACATTAGTATAATAATAAAACCACATCACATCACTTGAACCATTGTATGTGCCAGTATACTGATGTCCATAACCAGTCCCAATTTGAACGTATTTGTAAATGTCCAAAGATTCTTAAATGGACAGAGATGTAAATAAATGTCCCGGACCAATTAATGGCTCCCTAAATTGGAGAATATATGTAGATGTATAACTTGCTATAGGTACCAGCCTTTTTGATATAGTGGAGATATGTGCCAAAGTGAAGCTTAACACTCCGCTGGATATAATTTAATAATCCTCCTCATCCATACAATGCAGTCACAGCCCCCGTTGTTAATACATGTAATATCTCACCGCTGGTGTTTTTTGTATGTACCGTCACTTGAGCTCCAAACAGTGCACTTATAGCCGTACAATACGGGGAGACGCTGCCAGACCCTATAGCACAAGGGCTAAGGCAGCGATGTAGGAGATGGTGGATCCCGGACTGGGGCAGCACAGCCGCAAGCAGCACAGGCGGTCTGCAGGTGATTTGTCCCTGGCTGGGACAGAACGGGTACAACTTCCAGCATAATCATAACTAGTTGAGCCGCTGTGGCTCAACACACTAATAGCCAGTACCATTCAGCACTGAAGTGCAAGTTCGAATCTCACCTGAGAACCATTTTAAAAAAAAGAGAATACACTTTTATCTATAATTTATATCAATTGTTATTATCAAATATTAATTTCTTCTTTTATTATTTTAGTTGCTGTTGTTGTTGTTGTACATATCCCTGAATTTGGCCCAACATCACTTATGCAATAATTGCTACATAGTACTAATAATAAGTGAATAGTAGATATATATAGGAGAACATAACTAAAAGTTGCACTCCCATTGTACCAATGCAAAAATTATAGGATACATAATAAAGGATTCAAATACTAGCGTAACAATCCATAGAGAAGATATGTTATATAGATGGATTCAATCTAGATATTTCATGCATGAATACATAGATTTGTGCTCATGATAGAATACATAGCATAAATTCAATGTTAATCCCCCAAAGCACAAAAGAGTATATTTGAATGATATTCAAGAATATAGAGGAAAACATCCTAATGATAAACTTTGTCAATAGATAATAGGGAGACCACCATTATGCTGTAGTACACACATACATGGGGCTCAAATGTCATTAAGTTCAATACAGTCATTGAGACTTTTAGGAAAAAGAGTCCCCAAAGTGTATATCCAGAAAGCCTCACGTTTACAGAGATGATTATATCTATCTTTGTTTAATAAATTTCCTATTATCCCCACTTATTATCACCTCCCCAAGATACACAAGTCCCTCCAAACACCTCCTGGACGTCCTATAATTTCTGGTGTTGGGTCCCTTATGTCTAATTTATCTGCTTTTGTTGATTCTTTTTTACAACCACATGTGCACACCCTTAAATCATATATTAGAGATTCCACCCACTTTATAAACATGATTAAGGATCTAAATTGGAAAAAGGACTACATGTTCTTAACATGTGATGTTGAATCTCTTTATAGTAATATACCCCACCAAAAAGGTATAGTGGCCACAGAATTCTATTTCAAATCTGATGAGTCCATTGATGATTCACTTTGTCAATTTATATTGGAAGCCATTCAATTCATTTTGTCACACAATTATTTCACTTTCGATGGTCAATTTTATTTACAGGTCCTCGGTGTGGCGATGGGAGCCAGGTTTGCCCCAAGCTTCGCCAATCTATATATGGGCCGACTTGAAGAGTCCCTCATTTGGGGGGGCCATTTGGGGCGAACCTGGTGCTATATGGTCGCTACATCGACGACCTGTTCTTTATTTGGGATGGAGATTTACAATCCACGGTTTCCTTTCTCACATATTTTAACTCTAATGATTTTGGTGTACGGTTCACTAGCACTGCGCACTCGTCACATATTCATTTTTTGGATATAGATATTAGAATTGAGCATGATAGCTTAGTTACGTCCACTTTTCGTAAAGAGGTTGATACCAATAATTTTTTGAACTATAGAAGTTGCCACTTCCGTCCATGGCTTAATAATATACCTAAAAGCCAATATCTCAGAATTCGTTGCAATTGTTCTCAGTTAGAACAATTCGAGACACAGGGCGCAGAACTTGCTACCTCCTTTAGAGATCAGGGGTATCCAGCCAAATTAGTGGAAGAAGCTCTAATAGAATCTCGTTCTAGAGATAGGGAATCCCTTTTGGCATCTAAATTAGATGTGGAATGTACATCTGACATTGATTCACAACAACCCAGATTTATTACCAAGTTCAATACGTGTTCTAGAGAACTTAAGAAGATTATTAATAAAAATTATCCCATATTAAAAACAGATAGGATTCTGTCCACTATTTTGGATGAAAAACTGTATATTACTTTTTAAAAAGGCATCAAATTTACAAACTTATTTAGTGCCTAGTCATTATAGATCTCTGCACTCTAATTTGGTTACTAACAGTAATAAAAATTCTTGGTTACAAAAATTTGTAAAATCGACTGGGTGTTTTAAATGCAGGAGAAAGAGGTGCATTACGTGCCAATTTATCATATATGGAGCTACTACTGCACATTCACATATATATGGGACTCAGTTCGAAGTACAAGGCAGTATAGATCGTGAGACTAAATATGTCATATACGTTATCAACTGTATCTGTGGTATCCAGTATGTGGGCCGAACAACACGCTTGCTTTGTATAAGATTTTTAGAACATAGAAATAACATACTTAGAGGCCATAGTCATCATAGCCTAGTGAGACATGTCACAGAAGCGCATGGTGGTGATATTAAATCAATAAAAGTATATGGTTTAGAATATGTTAAACCCACAACCCGAGGAGGTGATAGATATAATCATCTCTGTAAACGTGAGGCTTTCTGGATATACACTTTGGGGACTCTTTTTCCTAAAGGTCCCAATGACTGTATTGAACTTAATGACATTTGTGTGTGTACTTCAGCATAATGGTGGTGATAAAACTAAATATTTATCGTATATAAAACACTTTAAGAGGTCTAAGAACACTGTACGCTATCTACGTGAGAATTACCGTAAGGGTACGCAAGTTGTGTAGCGATCGCTCAACCGTAGTCGAGACGCTCAAGCGTCACGTTCGCTTACGGCCCAGTGATCACAGGCAGGCACGCTATTGGCTGCCGACTAACGTAATGATTCGCTATAGCGTAGCGTACGCTCGGGACCACGAGGAGATCACCAGCGGTGCAGACGCTTACAACGTTAAAACCTTTATATCTATACCTTTAACAATGAGATACACAGTATACCTTAGTGTAGAGACAGAGTGTAAGTGCAACCTGGTGTAACCTGATTAACTACAAAGCTGCTTGAGCGTCACCGACGCTCAGAGAATACTTAACCCTATAAAGAATACACAGATACCTGGGCTTAGGGTCCAAAACCTATTATATGTATTATAACTATTATACTTGCAAAAGGAATCACAGTACAAATGATACACTACAATATAACATAAACCAACTAACCAGATAACTACACAGGAAATACAATACAATACAATACAATAAAGGGAAAATAAGAGAGAGGTAGAGGAGGGAGAGAGAGAGATGGCTCACAGTAAGACAATATGATTACGGAGAAAACTTACGCACAAGGGGAAACGATCGCATGCGCCTCGATATCCAGCTCCCGATTATCAGCAATGAGAACCGTTGAAGAGAGTGAACTGGATACGGTCGGCCTGCCTATTTATGCCCCACACACAATACAATTCAATGGTCCCTACAATCTTATTGTTCATTGGACACAGGAATTCGGCTTCGCATTATAACAAAAGGTCATAGGTTGATTCATACAGGTGGGCTGTGACTATTTCCAACAGCTCAGGTGGGAGGGAAACTGGGTTTCCCGCCGCATGGGTAATAAAGTGCAAATAAAGTAAATGTTCATAAACTTCTTATGTCCATAACTATTCGCACGAGCGATTGATCTGCTTCAAACCAACACCGGAATATTTCTAGTTAAATATTCTTCCGATGGATACTAAACACCACTGTATTACTCCTGTCCGACCCTTCGTATCAAACAAAGAGGGATTTCTCTGTTCATGAACATTCTATATTAACCAAACTTTCAGAATCTATCAAAGGGACCATGATCTACAAAATACATTATTAGTGAAAATATGTAATGATTGAGTCGCACGCTACGATCGCATAAACTCTACCGTAAATACGCATACCATGCGCCTGCGGGTGCCCGCGACTGTGAGTATGCGCACGTACGGGAGAGCGTACGCATGCGCAGCACGGACCTGTGTGAGGTGCAAATATGGTAGTGTGCATAGAGATATTTTTCTGACTTTGACAGTCCACCCTTTGGCAGTCAATAATAACTGCCACCTTCTAAAACATTTCAAAAGGAGAAAAATATATGTCAGGGGTTAATTCATTTCCATGGTTGGGTAAGGGAGGAGAGAGGAGTAGGTGGGAAGAGGGTATGACCTAGTGAGATAGCAGAAGCATGTGTGTATGAGTCCATGTTTGGGGGGTCATGTATCATCGTGCCGTACGTGTTGTAAATCAAGCTTCGAGGTATTGCGAAGTATACATTTGAATTCCTTCTTATCCCGTGGTACGGGTCTGTGGATGGGCTGTCAAACTTTACCGAGCTCTTTTCGGGTTTTGAACAAAATGGGGAGCACATTTTAGTTGATGATACATGAATGGGGGAATATGTGATTGCTGATATCTGTGCCTGTATTCCCTATACTATGTGTGTCATTACCTGAGGGTTGTAGAAATGAAGAAAAGACATAATTACGGTAAATGCGGTGGTATTCTATGTCAGGTTAATGTACATCTGTCGGTTGAAGTTTTGTTCGGTATCAGTTGAAAGTCGTCTTCTTTGCGCTGTGTTGCCCATTAGGTGTGAGCAAAAAGCTTTGTCAATGCCATTAGATTTACAAAAAATGTTGGGCTAGCGTAAGTTTAAGAATTCTAGGGAAACTGGGGATCCATGGCAAAGTTCATCAAATGTCCGTATCTCAAGTGGTCAAAACTTCTTCTTTGGTCTATCCGTTGTCTGTATAGCGTCTCGTCAACTTCCTCGTCCAAGGGGGTCTTTTTATCTTGGAGAAAAGCAGAAAAACAGGTGAAAGAAACGGACCGTATAATCGCATTTTCATTACATCATTGTTTCTATCATTGGGTCATAAATCAAATCCAGGTTAATTACAGTTTCCTCACTCCTCAAACTCATTACCCTGGTACGATGTTTGCACTTCATTAAAGCCTGACTGCATCTAAATATCAAGCCAATTGATATGACAACACCTAAGATACATAGGAGAAACTTCCCAACATCCATTATGACTCCTTGAGCCCAGTCTCCCAAACCGGAGAACCAATTTCGCGGGTTCAACCATGACACCCAACCAGTCAGCTCATTACCTACAGCAGCAAGAGTGAGATTGTGTTTTCGGCGAAATTCCAACTTCAATTGGAGAATATCGTCCATCTTTTGGTCTATGACCTCGACCGGATCCTCGGTGCTATTCGTGATATACGTGCAACACTTCACGCCGTACTGTGTTGCCAATGTAACACAATATCCGCCTGTCACTGCTGTGAGGTAATTGAGAACCATTCTATGCTGCACCAGTTCTGTTTTATAAGCTTGAAGTTCCCTTCCAGTATATCTAAACGTGTCATCATACATTTCAGTGATATTATCTAACAAATTTGCGAGCGCCGATATGTATTTATAATTTAGCACTCCTCTAGCGGTGCGGGTGAAATCTAACGCGATTAAGAATTGAATCCCGGTGGATTCACTTATCAGATCAGAGGCCGGATGCTCTGTCTTCTCTATCAGGTGCCTTTTAACAACGTGCTCGTAATGGGTGTGAGTATAAGGAGCTTGGGCACCACGATGTATGTCTTTCATTTTGTCATGTGTTACAGTCATTACTTCAGGCAATACTTTTCCAATATAACACAATCCTTCAGAGTTTGGGGCAAGCCACTTGTACGCCTTTCTCCCGCATATGAAATATGCATCATCGGGGAGAACATATGGGACGGAGAAGGACATAACCATATTACACACCTTCCAGGTGAAATCTCCTAACCCTAATTCTTCCATCTGCTTAATACACGTATCAGGTTGTACGATATGTGCACAGTATCCTGGTGATACTTCTCCAACTCTCGTAATCCTATTTCCTAAGGTGTACCTATACCGGAAAGATTTTCCTCTACTGGCTATGTGGCGTACAAGCTCTGTATCTGTAGGCATTCTATCTGCTCTATGCGAAAAGGTCATGGTGTGGTTACTCCATGACACTTCCCAATTTCCCGGCTTTCTGGGATTGGAGATGTTGAAACATAATAGGGACCTATCCACATGGTATTGGTGGAGCTTCAAACTAGGAGGGCTGGAGATATTAAACCTCCTGTCCACCGGTCTCCCACCATTTAACTCAAGTACCTCCCCTATCGTTAAAGGAAATGGTACTAGCCCTGATTTGCTATGACCTTGAGGTACTTGAGAGCATACCCAACAATCTGTTTTGTTTAACACATTACCCACTAAGGAGTGATAGTCACTCAATGGATGCCGGTCCATATGGATATTAAAACTGGATTGGCATTTCTTAATGCACCCATCTTCAATGACATTGTTACAGAGCCTACAGATACAGTTTTCCTCAGCTAACAATCTGTCACAATTCCTTCTATGGTCAATGCTATCGGATCGTTTTCTGATACTCGCCTTTGCTTGTTGGTTAGGTTGATCTTGGAAAACTACGCCTCCATCTTTATCATCAGAACCCATTCCAGAACCTCTATCGACCTCCATGGTACTCTCGCCGGAACAGACTGCTCTGGTCAACATCATGGTCAACAGGAAAATCCGGATCACAGTCTCTTGGGGCAAGTCCATCTTATAGGAGGAAATGGAGAAGAATGAGAAGGAGGAAAAAGAAATTTGAGGGAGAGGGGATGGGAAGTGGAGGAAAATAATAAAAGGGAGTGGGGAGTCGACAACAGCTCTCGGTCTTCAAGGCTCAGGTGCCGCCTCAGTCCTCCTGGAACAGACACTCCAGTGATACAACCTCTACCGTCTGTTCCTTATCACGGGACTTCTCTGGATCAGCAACCTTCTTGCAGTGGGATGAATGGACCCAAGTCTCTCTCTCAGCAACCTTCAATGCTGTAGTGCTAGTCAATAAGACCTGGTATGGTCCTTCCCATCTGTCAATAAGGCAACCTGAGCGTAGAAAATTCCGTATCATTACATAATCCCCAGGTTCAATGTCATGACAATTACTATCAGGTAGATCAGGAATCACCAACTTCAGATTATCATTTTGATTCCTTAACTGTTTACTCATGTTAATCAAGTACTTTACAGTTACTTCATTGTTACATTTCAAATCATCCTGAGGGTTAATCATGGCATGCGGTTGTCGACCAAACAAGATTTCAAAGGGAGACAGATTAAGAGGGGACCTGGGAGTGGTTCTGATACTGTACAATACAATGGGTAAAGCTTCTGGCCATGTCAAGCTTCGACCCAATTTGAGAAAACATCTATACAAACAAGTACATATTTCAAATTCCGACAAGGGGGTAATTGTATAAAGTCAATTTGTATTACCTGGAAAGGGCCGCCGGCAGGTGGGATATGGGATGGTTCTGTAGGTATTGCCTTTCCAATATTCTTTCTCAAACAGGTAAGGCATGACATTGCTCTTTTACTCGCATGAGAGGAGAATCCTGGGGCGCACCAATATGCCCTCACCAATTTGCACATTCCCTCCTTGCCTAGATGAGTCAGCCCGTGAGCTGCTTCAGCCAGACATGGAAGATATGCTCTGGGGGCCACTGGTTTACCATGTCCATCCGTCCAGAGTCCTGAGGACTCCTGGCCATATCCCTTTGCCTTCCAGACTGCCTTTTCCTGTGTGGAACACAAATTTTGCATTTCACACAACTTCTGTGTGTTAATGGTATTAAATACCATCAATTGTGTGGTGTCTGTCTGTATGGGGGTAGCAGCTGCTAACTTAGCAGCTTCGTCTGCTCGGCTGTTACCAAGTGATACCGGGTCTTGGCTATATGTGTGTGCTTTACATTTGATAACAGCCACTCTGTCGGGTTCCTGTATCACTGTTAGAAGCCTTTTTATGTGAGCTGCATGCGCTACCGGTGTACCAGCGGCCGTCATGAAATTTCTGAGACGCCATAGGGCTCCGAAATCATGAACTACCCCGAATGCGTATCTAGAATCGGTGTAGATATTGGCTGACTTACCCTTAGCCAATTCACATGCTCTGGTTAGGGCGACCAGTTCAGCAACCTGGGCTGAGTGAGGTGGGCCTAGCGGTTCTGCTTCTATGGTGTCTTGGTCATCTACGACTGCGTATCCAGTACACAAGTCTCCCGAGTCTGACTGTCTATGACAACTACCGTCCGTGTAGAACGTGAGTTCTGCATCTTCCAGTGGGTTGTCACTGATGTCAGGCCTTGCGGTAAAATTTTGGGTCAAATATTCCATACAATCATGTGTATCTTCCTTTGTATTAAATCCTCCTTCCCCATCACTCTCACCTTCCACCCTTTGTGCCTGACCAGGCACACTTGGGAGATACGTTGCAGGATTTAATGCACTGCATCTCCTTATGGTGATGTTTACGGGGGCCATTAGTGCCAATTCCCATCTTGTAAACCTCGCTGATGAGACGTGTCTGGTTTGGGCAGAATTCAATAAGGCTGATACTGCATGTGGCGTATGGATTGTGAGGTTGTGGCCTAGCACGACATCTTCGCTTTTTGTCACTAGCAATGCTATTGCAGCAACGCTTCGCAAGCATGTGGGGAGGGATCGCGCTACCGTGTCTAGCTGAGCGCTGTAGTATGCAACTGGCCTGCTGGCATCACCGTGTTTTTGGGTTAGTACACCTGCCGCGCAACCAGCACTTTCTGTTCCGTATAGTTCAAAGGGTTTCCCATAGTCTGGCATACCTAGTGCTGGTGCCTGCGTTAGGCACTGTTTGAGTCTCTCAAATGCTGTTTCGGACTCGTCTGTATGCGAAATCCTATCAGGTTTGTTTGAGGAGACCATTTCCTGCAAAGGTAACGCCAAAATGGAAAACCCTGGGATCCAATTACGGCAATACCCACACATTCCTAAAAACGTTCTGATCTGTTGCTGGGTTTGTGGCAGGGTCATGTCTCTAATTGCTTGGATTCTATCAGCGGTCAGGTGTCTCAGTCCTTGTGTTAGACAGTGTCCCAAATATTTTACCTTAGTTTGGCATAATTGTAACTTGTCTTTGGACACCTTGTGTCCTGTGTCTGAAAGATGAAACAGGAGCTGTTTCGTATCCTTCAGAGATGCTTCCAGTGAATCTGAACACAGTAGTAAATCGTCCACATACTGTATCAATACTGATCCACTGTCTGGTTGGAAAGACTGTAAACAATCATGCAAAGCCTGAGAAAATATACTTGGACTATCTATGAAACCTTGGGGTAATCGAGTCCACGTGTATTGGACTCCTCTGTATGTAAATGCAAACAAATATTGGCTGTCAGGGTGCAGAGGTACCGAAAAGAAAGCGGAGCAGAGGTCAATAACAGTGAAAAATTTGGCAGTGGGAGGGATTTGCATTAGGATGACAGCTGGATTTGGCACTACGGGGAACTGACTCTCAACTATTTTGTTAATCCCCCTTAGATCCTGCACTAGTCTGTAACCCCTCCCCCCACTCTTTTTAACAGGGAAGATGGGACTATTGGCAGTGCTGGACGTTCTTACCAGAATGCCCTGTTGTAGCAAGCGCTCTATTACTGGGTAAACTCCTAACTCCACCTCTGGCTTCAGAGGGTACTGTGGGATTTTTGGAGCTATCCTACCATCTTTTATTTGTACAACTACTGGAGCTACGTTTGCCATTAATCCAGTGTCTTGTCCGTCTTTTGTCCAAAGTGAATCTGGTATCTGAGATGTCATCTCTTCTATTTGGGATGGATTCCTATTTGTCATAATGGTATGTGACATTAATTTTGATGGGGAGTCTAACATGTCTCGCACTTCCTGAGCGTGATTCTCAGGTATGTCCAAGAATACACCTTCAGGAGTACAATAAATGACGCACCCCATTTTACACAGTAAGTCTCTTCCCAGGAGATTGGTAGGTGCCGATGCAGCCAGCAAAAAGGAATGCTTGGTATGCAAAGGCCCTATTGTAATCTCGGCTGGTTTGCTAACAGGGTAGTGCTGGACTACTCCTGTTACTCCCATGGCTGGAATTGTCCTACCAGTGGTTCTCATGCCCACTGTCGAATTTATCACTGACTTGGCCGCCCCTGTGTCTACAAGAAAGTTTATTGTTTTACCAGCTACATTAATTGCGATCTCGGGTTCACTTCCAAGGTTGGCAATTAATTTTACTGGCTGCAGATTACAGGTATGGCCACACCCCTATTGGGTATGGTGACCTTCCTGAATCCTGCTGGCAGCAACTACTTGTGAGGGAGTTAGCTGGGAACTACCAGAGGCATGCCAGTCTCTGTTCGGGGGATATCTTTTTGTTTCCCCTGTATGTGGCTCATAACTCCGTTTCTGTGGACCCCGATCCCAATGTCGTGTGTCGTGTCGTTGTCTAGGGGGTTGGTATGAGTTTCGTGGATTCTTTACTCTACAATCTCGTGCCATGTGTCCCTGTTTGTGACAAGAATAACAAGTAACCATACTTGACTTACCCACAGGATTTGGTGATACAAACAAAGGCTGCCTTGTGGTCAGAGCCTGTATACTTACTGACATTAATTTATCACCTTGTTGTTCCCTGTGTCTGGTGATGTTTCTATCGTGATCAATAGCAGCCTCTCTCAAAGTAGCCACAGACAGACCTCGCCAACATGGTTGTGTGGTCTGTACCCTAGTCTTCAATGACTCTTTTAAACCATCCATCAGTACCGATACTGCTACTTCCCGATGGTTTGTGTCTGTTTTAATGTCCTCTATGCCTGTGTATTTTGCCATTTCTAATAATGCTCTGTGAAAATACTCTGCAGCTGTCTCTGACTCCTTCTGTTTAATGGAGAATATCTTATTCCATTTAGCTACCGCTGGGAAATACTCTTTTAGCTGCAAGTTTATTCTTTTCACATTATCTTGGTTGTACACATCTGTAAGAGGTACATCATGATCTAGTCCGCAATCAGCTAAAAATTGAGTTGCGTCGACATATGAGGGTAAACATGCTCTCAGCAATATCTGCCAGTCTTTATTGTTGGGCTCTGCAGTGTTACCTAAGTCTCTGATGTATTTTTGACTGGCAACTAAGTCTTTTCTAGGGTCAGGAAATTCAGACACTATGGTCCTTAATTCCATGCGGGAAAATGGGGTGTACATGGCAATGTTCCTAATGGGAGTGGCTCCTGATGCGTCTGTTTTCCCATTTGGCACTGCTATTACTCTAACAGGTGTAATTCTAACAACCTCATTCTGTGTAGATTCTACAGGCTGTGGTGAAATAGTCTCAGCATAATGCATGGTGCCGTACTTACCAGTTGATACGACCTCACCTATCCCTCTGCTAGGGGCCTTTACTAATCTCGTGGGTGGAGCTGTGCCTACTGTGGTCTCTGCTATGGTGGCTGCTAGAGAGAGCGCTGAAATCGTTGCCGATTCGTCCTCTTGATCACACTCCTGAGGAAAGTTCAAAACAGGGTACAACTTGCACGGGTTAATACTTGCATGGGTTAATGGGTTAACATTATCATTAACATTTACACAGTTACTAAGTGATTTTGTGTTACACCTTAGTGCGTCTTTCTCCGCAATCAACTTCTCTCCTGATATATATGGTGGCGGTGGGGCCGTGGCAATCAGTTTTCTGTTAGAGCCAGATCCCGCCGCCTGAGCCAAACCTCTCTGTATCTCACCTTCCTGTTGCCACAACTGTAAATAATCATAATGCTGGATTCGTCTCTTTGTTGATTTTATGAGACATATCCTCCTCCTTAAATTTTGTAACACTTCTGAGCTGAAGCTCCCTACTCTTGGGAATTTCTCCCCGTCATGTACAGTCATTCTCTCCCATTCATCACATAAAGTTTCTGTGTGACTTCCATATTTCTCACACATTATATACCTGGCCGACCCAATTGGTCGGACCACTGAATCAACCCGAACCGAGGTTGATCGCCCCCTACCTGAACAAGTGGCCCCCATAGTTCGAAAGTGTTGCTTTATTTAGCCAACCCTTACGCAAAACCAAATGTCCACAATAGGCTGACGGTGGCGGTTTACCGAGTACCCCACTCACTCGCCCACGCCGACCAATACGACCTGATCACACCAATATGGTGCTGGCGTACTCGACCTAGGGCCCCTGCGACCTGAACCTCTATTTACTGGAACCTGCGAGGGTTATCCGAAGAACACTTACTCTTTCCAGTAACTATTGGTTGCTGGATAGTTCCTGAGTGAGCAGCAAACTTCCCTTAAAATAAAAAAATTACACAAATCACGTTAGAGTGTACAAATAGCGTTTGTGACCCCTTTACTCTAATGGTATTAGGTCAGATTACTAACTACTGCACACACTTACGTGCGGTCCAGTCGTTCAGTACACAAACGACTAAGCTTATGTACGGAAAGACCAATGGAATCGAAACTTACGACTGCGAATTCCTTCAGCAAGAGCTTATATGGCCTATATGGGTGTTGCACCAACCCTTTTCGGTGTTGTGCCTGTGAACTGTATAGCGGACTTCCTTGTCGGCTGTACCTGGACCTCCTGGTCTTGTTACAGTATGACCTCCTGGTCTTGTTACAGTATGACCTCCTGGTCTGCTATACTCTAATGCTCAAAATTGTATATTTAACCAGAGATGCCTCCCTAGCCACCGTGCACGTCACTTACACGCATGTACCTCACGAGTACTCGACTTTTCTTGTGGTTCAACCTTTAAAAATTGTAAAAACACTCACTCATCACATGTACACTTTTGTTTCTATTTCTATTTCTGCGCAGAAATTTTTCTTTAGATCAGGTGTGTTACCAATTAGGAGCAGGATCTGTTAATTAAAATTTCGGACACCCAAAAATAGACTTGCGTTATTTCTCGCCTCGCGTTATTTATCGCTTTGCGTTAAAAATCAACTTATCGTGACTTGAGCTACGTGGGCGTAACCGGACGCTCCGTTGCGTAATATACGCTGCGTGCGTCGGCCTTTGGATTGCGTACGAAATTTTGTTAGAGACACGTATACGCAAAGCAAAGATCCACCGTAACACAATTTATACTTTTATCAATGTAGATGATCCTTGATCATCTACCACACAACACACTGACTTCGCCTTATCTCCCAGGCAAAACTGTGTGTTTGTCTATCTTTTAACTATATTACCTTTACTCTTAAACTATGAAATAACGGCAAATCTCTTTTAGCACTTCTATCAACTATAAAACTGGCAGACAGGAGAGTGATATACGAAAATGAAAAAGAAAAAGAAATGCAGATATATATATGTGTGCGTGCGTGTGTACGCAAGACAGAAAAATAAACAGTTTTAAAAGGCACTAGCGTTTTGTTCTTACCTCCGGTTCCCGGATTCCTTCAGCACTCTTTACCTAAGCGAAGCAGACGCTTATCCTGTCAGCACTACGAGGGATACAACCTCCCGCCCTTTGCTGAGGGATAATGTCTGCTGATCTACCTAGTGCAGATATGTGAAGGACGGGCGAGCCGCCAATTGATAAAACTAAATATTTATCGTATATAAAACACTTTAAGAGGTCTAAGAACACTGTACGCTATCTACGTGAGAAGTACCGTAAGGGTACGCAAGTTGTGTAGCGATCGCTCAACCGTAGTCGAGACGCTCAAGCGTCACGTTCGCTTACGGCCCAGTGATCACAGGCAGGCACGCTATTGGCTGCCGACTAACGTAATGATTCGCTATAGCGTAGCGTACGCTCGGGACCACGAGGAGATCACCAGCGGTGCAGACGCTTACAACGTTAAAACCTTTATATCTATACCTTTAACAATGAGATACACAGTATACCTTAGTGTAGAGACAGAGTGTAAGTGCAACCTGGTGTAACCTGATTAACTACAAAGCTGCTTGAGCGTCACCGACGCTCAGAGAATACTTAACCCTATAAAGAATACACAGATACCTGGGCTTAGGGTCCAAAACCTATTATATGTATTATAACTATTATACTTGCAAAAGGAATCACAGTACAAATGATACACTACAATATAACATAAACCAACTAACCAGATAACTACACAGGAAATACAATACAATACAATACAATAAAGGGAAAATAAGAGAGAGATAGAGGAGGGAGAGAGAGAGATGGCTCACAGTAAGACAATATGATTACGGAGAAAACTTACGCACAAGGGGAAACGATCGCATGCGCCTCGATATCCAGCTCCCGATTATCAGCAATGAGAACCGTTGAAGAGAGTGAACTGGATACGGTCGGCCTGCCTATTTATGCCCCACACACAATACAATTCAATGGTCCCTACAATCTTATTGTTCATTGGACACAGGAATTCGGCTTCGCATTATAACAAAAGGTCATAGGTTGATTCATACAGGTGGGCTGTGACTATTTCCAACAGCTCAGGTGGGAGGGAAACTGGGTTTCCCGCCGCATGGGTAATAAAGTGCAAATAAAGTAAATGTTCATAAACTTCTTATGTCCATAACTATTCGCACGAGCGATTGATCTGCTTCAAACCAACACCGGAATATTTCTAGTTAAATATTCTTCCGATGGATACTAAACACCACTGTATTACTCCTGTCCGACCCTTCGTATCAAACAAAGAGGGATTTCTCTGTTCATGAACATTCTATATTAACCAAACTTTCAGAATCTATCAAAGGGACCATGATCTACAAAATACATTATTAGTGAAAATATGTAATGATTGAGTCGCACGCTACGATCGCATAAACTCTACCGTAAATACGCATACCATGCGCCTGCGGGTGCCCGCGACTGTGAGTATGCGCACGTACGGGAGAGCGTACGCATGCGCAGCACGGACCTGTGTGAGGTGCAAATATGGTAGTGTGCATAGAGATATTTTTCTGACTTTGACAGTGGTCTCCCTATTATCTATTGACGAAATTTATCATTAGGATGTTTTCCTCTATATTCTTGAATATCATTCAAATATACTCTTTTGTGCTTTGGGGGATTAACATTGAATTTATGCTATGTATTCTATCATGAGCACAAATCTATGTATTCATGCATGAAATATCTAGATTGAATCCATCTATATAACATATCTTCTCTATGGATTGTTACGCTAGTATTTGAATCCTTTATTATGTATTCTATCATTTTTGCATTGGTACAATGGGAGTGCAACTATTAGTTATGTCCTCCTATATATATCTTCTATTCACTTATTATTAGTACTATATGTAGCAATTATTGCATAAGTGATGTTGGGCCAAATTCGGGGATATGTACAACAACAACAACAGCAACTAAAACAATAAAAGATGAAATTAATATTTGATAATAACAATTGATATTAAATTAATTATAGATAAAAGTGTATTCTCTTTTTTTAAAAATGGTTCTCAGGTGAGATTTGAACTTGCACTTCAGTGCTGAATGGTACTGTCTATTAGTGTGTTGAGCCACAGCACCTCCACTAGTTATGAGTATGCTGGAAGTTGTACTTAATCCTGCAAAAAGACCCATCTAAATTGTTACAGTTTCTCTCCGTGATGCACATACTATTATTTAGTATGCAAATATACTTTTCTATTTTGTATTTTATTTATAATTGTTTTAGATGGTTACATGTATAATTTGATATGTATGCAATGTACATTGGATGTAAACACTTGTATTATTGAACCATTGATATAATGAAAACCACACATTTTAATTTAAATTCCTGCTACACACCTGCATGGGATTGATTTGCAGGATGAGGGAGCACCTGTTGATAATTAATACATAGGCTAAATCAGCACCGATTGGTGGACAATGCCTTTAAATACTTGGGACTCCCTGGTATCAGGATTACCTTCTAAGGAAACTGACAGCCACCTACGTCGGAGAAACGCATAAAGGTGATAGCCACATCACCCACTGTTTTACCGGCTTCATTAATACTGGCACAGCCGCTGTGGAGATCACTCGTGCCGTGGATAGCTGCTCCATCCCATCTTGGGATCCATCGTCCTGCAGATCACCTCTTTTGTTTCCAGCTGTTCTGTCCCAGCCAGGGACAAATCACCTGCAGACCGCCTGTGCTGCTTGCGGCTGTGCTGCCCCAGTCCGGGATCCACTGTCTCCTACATCGCTGCCTTAGCCCTTGTGCTATAGGGTCTGGCAGCGTCTCCCCGTATTGTACGGCTATAAGTGCACCATTTGGAGCTCAAGGGACGATACATACAAAAAACACCAGCGGTGAGATATTACATGTATTAACAACGGGGGCTGTGACTGCATTGTATGGATGAGGAGGATTATTAAATTATATCCAGCGGAGTGTTAAGCTTCACTTTGGCACATATCTCCACTATATCAAAAAGGCTGGTACCTATAGCAAGTTATACATCTACATATATTCTCTAATTTAGGGAGCCATTAATTGGTCCGGGACATTTATTTACATCTATGTCCATTTAAGATTCTTTGGACATTTACAAATACGTTCAAATTGGGACTGGTTATGGACATCAGTATACTGGCACATACAATGGTTCAAGTGATGTGATGTGGTTTTATTATTATACTAATGTTTGATCTATTTACCAATTGGGTTTTTTATGATAATAAATTGTTTTTATACTATATTATTTTGCGCTCTCTTGTATAGTCAAGTCTATATGTTCATTACATTTATCTTCCCAGTTGTTTCAGATTACTGTGTGAGAGCTGCAAATATAAGTTAAATATATTAGTGTGGTTATTTCCTATCAATAGCGCCTGTACTGAATTTTCCTATTTGGTTCATTTAGTATATGTTTATTGACGTCGCAGTGCCCTGACGGCACTCGGTCGCACCACTCATGACAAGTCCTTAGATACTTGGTTGCTATAAACAAAACAAAAAACAAATACATTTAAAAACACAAATCACAGATTGTACTTAATGGCCAAAGACTAAAATGCTTAAACTGAGCTAGATAGTT
This sequence comes from Pseudophryne corroboree, assembly GCF_028390025.1. NCBI lineage: Eukaryota > Metazoa > Chordata > Amphibia > Anura > Myobatrachidae > Pseudophryne > Pseudophryne corroboree. The sequence continues at coordinate 369,977,727 of NC_086450.1, read as the reverse complement.
TAGTTAAATACATTATGAGCACTGACATAAGCTCAAAAATAACGATAAATTGCGCTGTGTGTTACAATATATTATAATATCACTAACAGATTCAACTGCACAGCTGTGCTAAATAGATCCAAGTGTCTACAAGTATATAAATATAAGAAAGCAAGCACCCATGAAAAATATGATAACCCGTTACAGATAGCATTTTAGCCTCATGGTCACATTTTACCCTCTTGGAGCTATAGTATGTAAAGTGAAAATCCACTGGCTTTCACGTTTTAATAGCATTATAGGTCTATTACCACACCTTATCGGTATCGGTACATGATCTATAATAATTGATCTAAGGGTGGCTATGCTATGTTTAGCTGTGGAAAAATGCCTCACAACCGGCTGGTCGCGTCTACCAGTGTCAAGAGCTTGTCTAATGGCCATTCTATGCATGGCCATTCGTTCTCGAAACTGATGCTGGGTCTTGCCCACATAAGATATCCCACAGGGGCATGTCAACGTATAGACCACACAAGTTGTGGTACATGTGACAGGGAATTTGATTTAAAATCTGTTCCCAGTGTGGGGATGATTAAATGTGTTACTGGCAACCAACGAGCTACACGTTGTGCGGCCTAAGCACCTGAAGCATCCTAGTTTTCTACTTAAAAAGTGGATGAGTCGTTTATTGTCCATGCCCGTGATGTCTAATCTAATCATCTTATCCTTTACATTTTTGTTTCTTATGTAACTTGCATGAAACGGGTGTCTTTTAATGATGGGAGATCCTTATCTGTATTAACCATTGGCCACCATTGTTTAGCTGTTTTTATTAGTTTATTACTATGAGTAGTATATCTATTAACCCATGGTATGGTGGTACTAGGTATCTGTTGTTTAACTTTAGGAGTTAAAAGTGTATCTCTGGTCATACCAGAGGCAGAACTCTGGGAAGCAACGGAGTCAACTTCCGCCGGGCTCCTGCTTTGAAGGGGGGCACTTTTTCCTCTGGTTCTTTGTGTTCAGCGACATTAATCAATTAATTGACAGCAGCCGGTATCTCTTCCGTAGCCAACTTCCCCAGTAGTCACTACACCTTACAAATCACACCCTCTTTATTATAGATACACAGGAAGCAGATACCTTACTGATGAAGCTATTTGCTCCTATAAAGGAAGCATGAGAATTCTAACTATATGAAGTTATTGCTCAGACAATTACAAGTAACTTAATATAGCTAGAATTCTCATGCTTCCTATGCAAGAGCAAATATCTCCATCAGTAAGGTGCCTGCTTCCAGTGTAATAGGTTGTGAGTTCTAATCCTGGATATGACACTTGCAAATTCATCGTCAGAGAAATAATCAGCATTGTGAGTGACTGAGCAGATCTATGTAGTGTGTGGCTGGACCCCTGCAAAGATCTGCCTAGTTGCAACGGTTTTGTAGTAGCTTCATATAGTCAGAATCTGCAGGCTTGCTATGCAGGAGCAAATATATACAGTATATACATATATATATATATATATATATATATATATATATGAGGGGGGGGGTCACCAATATTTTTCTTGCCTCCGGGCCACTGGGACAAGCTAACGCCACTGGGTCATACCCATCACTTTTTGTTTCTGTATAGCTAGTTCTCTTCTATAATAGCCCCTTTCTATGAATCTTTGTATCATATCATCCAGAGCTGGTTCTACTTGCATGGGATCTGAGGTTATGCATTTTACTCTAAGTAATTGAGAGTAGGGTAAGCTCCTACGCAATGGAAGAGGATGAAAACTCTCATTGCATAGGAGGTTATTCCTATCTGTACTTTTTCTATACTGTATATACTTGTCTGTATTTGATTATCAATCAATTGGATGTTAACATCTAGGTATTGTATACACTCAGCACTGATAGTAAAAGTTAATTTATCCTGACTAGTAGAGGCATTTTGTGATTTAAGCATCGTAACTAATTCCAACTCTGTTCCTCCCCAAATTATCAATAAGTCATCGATAAATCTACGATACATTAAGATTTTGGGGTTCAATTTACCATCACTGTAAAATAATCATTTTTCCACTGCATACATAAATGCGTTCGCATACGATGGGGCCACTGAGGACCCCATCGCACATCCTGACTTCTGCACAAAGTACTGAACTGACCATTGTGTAAAAAGTAATTTCTGGTAAGAATCAGCAACAAAAGTTTTGATACAAAGTCCACATCTGGTCCTGTGTATGCTGGATTATAAGCTATCAACTCTCTGACTGCGTGCACACCTGCCCCATGTGGTATGCAGGTGTACAGGCTAGTCACATATGCGCTACACAAAAACGTATTACTGGGTACCAGTTGTAGACCCTGCAGAGTGGTAAGCAACATATTTGTATCTTTCAAATATGACGGAATATTCTGTATGCAGGGATTTAGCAGTGAGTCAATATAGATGGACACCAGTTGGTATAATGACCCACAAGATGATACTATGGGGCATCCCAGAGGGTCTTGAAGACCCTTGTGTATCTTAGGGACAACATATAACAATGATGTGATAGGATACACAACTGCTAATGCCCTGCACAACTCCACTGAAATGATACCATTCAATTTTGCACAATTCAATATACCATCCAACTCAATTTTATAATCATTTGTTGGATCAGATGGAAGACGTTCATACGTGGCACCATCCTGCAACTGGCGCTCACACTTCCTTTTATAGTCCAAAAAAATCTTGAACGGCCCCGCCCTTATCCATGGGCTGTATAATGATGTCAGTACATTTGGCTAAAGCTTCCATTGCCTTACGCTCTTCCTGTGTCATATTATCATTAAATGCTCTATGTTTAGCCACCTTAAGGCCTTCATTTTCCAAAACTCTTGTGAAGGTTTTAATAGAAGAATTTTGAGTTTAAGGATCGAATTTAGATCTCTGTAAAATTTTCTTCAATTGTTGAGGTATATCATTACTTTCAACACTCCTCTTAGGTGATGTGTGGGAGAAATGTTCCTTAAGTCGCAAAGACCGATTTAATCGATATGTGTCCAATTTCCATTGAAATGGGTTCATTCTTTCAGAGGGCACAAATGACAAGCCTTTGGATAATACTTTAGATTCAATTTCTGTTAAGGGCACTGATGATAAATTGAGCACTAAGTGTTCCACTTCCTCGGTGGTCTTGTTGTTGATCCTCTCGTTCTGCTGTGACCTCCTGGTCTGCCTCTTCCTCTGGTAGGGGGGGGGCATAAATGGTAGGGCGAGTTTATAATCTTAAAGGGTTAGAGACCTCTGATATCGATTGGCTCTCAGCTTCACTTTGTGATGTACTAGAGTCACCTGTATTTCTGAATTTAGTGTACTGTCCCCTCTTCTTATGATATCTCGGTCTTTCCCTGTTAGAGCTATTGCTGGATAACCATGGATATACACGTCTTTCTCCTTTTTAAAGGCTATCAATTCCTTTTTATAATGCTCCATTTGTGTGGCTCAACAGATTTACCACACAAATGTACACTGTACACTCACCCAGGGGATGGTGACTATCTGTACGCAGGACAGCAAAATTAGCAGCCCAGAGATCAGATCTCAATGAACCCCAGTGTCAGGGAAAGAGAGAGACATACAGATGTGTCCACTTACAGCTTTGTTTTTTTACTCAATTTGGCACAACATGCAAGACACGGCTCAGCTGTATTTCACAAGTAGCGAGTGGATGAATTTAAAAAAATTTGTTTACCATAATAGAATATGTTTAAAGTAACATATTAAAGAAGCAAATTAAGAAAAATCCCAAGGCATAGCTAAATATCTAAGTCTATGGCATGCAAAACCCTGCGAATCATGGTGGGATACTGTATAGTAAAGATGTATGTGAACACATCTGTATGTAAATTTAGCAAGATGAGAATTTCTTTTAGAACCAGTGATGTTGGCCATAGCAACCAATCAAAATCTATCTACAACATTATCTATTGTAAGTGTAGCTCGATACAGTAAATGTTAATTAATGTAAAATCTGATTGATTGCTATGGGCAACATCACCAGTTCCATAAAAAAGACCCATCTAAAGTCCCCTTTCCACTAATTCGATTTGTGCACTTTTTATCCGATTTTGACGCATCTGACCGAAAACCTGATGAAAAGTGTCACATCGGACAGCTCCTCTGATCGCATCAGATCAAACACAGTACTACTAATACCGCTGAAAGCTGCCTCCTGCTCCTGCCATGCCTCGGTCAGTTCAGGGCCTGTGAAAACAAAAATTAATTCAAAAAAAGGTTAATTACATGAAATACTGTACAGTACTCTTTTTGCACAGTACAGTATAGTACACTACATGAAACTTTCACTTGCATCCCCACTTTAAAGCCCACACATGCTGTACCGTACCCTCACATTTTTTTGTTCACTTTACCATCCTCTTGACCCCCCTGGCCCACATTGCTGTGTCAGCATACTCTATTATAAATCACATGAAACATTTGCAATTTGATAACATACAGTACTATAGGTACAGTAACTCCTACAGTACTGTTCCTTTTGAACAGTATCAATGGCTTTTTTACTATAGACTGTAAACTTGCGAGCAGGGCCTCCCACCTGCATGACTATTACCTATTTGTTAACACTGATGTGGTAATTTAAAAGCACAACAAAATTTGTTGTACTACAGCGCATCAAGTACAGTAAAAAAACCTCAATAGTGCACTGTACATACTGTAACTAAAAAAAAAAATTGACGGAGCTAAAAATTAAACACACAATAGAGCCCCATAGAGATAATATACAGTATACAGTACATGCTGTACATACTGTACAGTAAATAATATAACACAATGTTTCTATCTCCAAATTATACAATACAGTACTTACTGGTTGGGAAGGGTGTTGGGCGGGGGGGGGGGGCAGAGATGTCTGGAGCCTTGGCAGTTCAGGGCCCGTGAAAACAAAAATGAATTACAAAAAAGGTCATTAAATGAAATACTCTTTTCGGCACAATACAGTACAGTACTGTACATGAAATTTTCAATTGCATCACCACATTCTTATATTGTTCACTTTAACATCATCTTGACCCCCTGGCCCACATTGCTGTGTGAGCATAATGTACACTTTCTAACACTGATGTCGTACAGTATTTGAAAAACACAACAAAATTTGTGGCACACCAGTACATGCTGTAAAGTACAGTGCATTTAATAAAATCATAATTATGTACTATACATACTGTTACTAAATAAAACCCAACAGACTAAAAATTAAAAACACATAATAACCTCCAAAAAGATGAAATATACATGCAGTACTGTACATTGCTCATAGTTTACACTGTGTACAGTATTTCTATTTCCAAATTGTACAGTACAGTACTTACTGTGTAGGAGCGAGGTGCCACCAGACGGAGGCATCTGCTCCTCCTCCCCCTCCTCATTATCTATGACAGTAGCTGTGGGGAAAAAAATACTGCTTTAAGGCTTTTTCTTTCTATTTTTAATTTAAGCAAGAGATGACTCCAGGGTGGCTATTTAGAAATTATAAAAACGCAACACAGTAGTAGTACCCCATGTACATGTTACACTACACAATAGTAGTACCCCAATCTTTCATTAGTTTAGACATAACTACTATATGGCTTTTAGTACATACAGTACTGTACCTGTATTTAAAATACCGGCTGTCGGGATCCCGGCAATTCAGAATTGCCGAGGCCGGAATCAGGGGGTAGTGGAGGAAGGTTAGGATACCGTACCTCGCCCTGATGGGATTTCTGCAATCAGAATGCCACTGACGGTCACCTGACTGTAGGAATCCTGACCACTGGTCGCGCAAACCAAACCCACTGGTAGAACATTGTGTTCTACCAGTGGGTTTGGTTTGCACGACCAGTGGTCAGGATTCAGTACAGTACTGTAGATTATTGATCAAATTGGAGAGAAGGCTTCTCCTCCTCTTCCCCTTCCTCCTCCTCCTCCGCCTCCTCCTCAGTGTAACTGATAATTACTGAGTGAAAAACAAAAAAATATTATAAATATTATAAACCAACGATTAAAGAAAGACAGTATACTGTAGGCGCTTTAAGAGACAAGTTGGGCATCTTAATCAATGATGATAATGACATACTGTACAGTATTGGGAAAAGTAAAATGAGCTTTTCTCTTCTGTATTTGCAAGAGAGGACCAGATGACTGGATTAACACATAACCTCAGCAACGATAATGTGACACTGCTACTGTAAGTGATTAATGTATTTAAGAGAGGCGAAAAGGGTTCTTCACAGTAATGATAATATGTGTTTGGAATTCCCTGCCTGAGAGAGTAGGAAAGGCGGACCCGGTCAATATTTTTAAGAATGGGCGAGATAAATTCCTACTGTACTTATGTGACACACCCGGCCAGAGTGTGAGTGCAATTACCTTATCGGTGCAGGGAATACCCCGGTTCTTGTTATCCGGCAGTTCGGAGACACCTGCTCGGGACTCAAGAAGCAAGTAACAATAGGGCTATGTAATCAGGGTCTTTTATTATTCCACAATTGTTACAATCTGCATGTGTACTACATCACTGGGGCGAGAACCCTTGAATTTCTCTATGCTGTCAGACACCTGGTTAATAATCAGGTCACTTCAATAATGCTTCTGCACTTATAACAAACACAACACGTTCAGTACCGTGGACTCATCAACAGTAACTGAGTTACTTTATCTATAGCTTATTTAACATATCACAACAGTGCGATTAATACTAGTATGTCCCACTCACTATTTTAGGCTAGCAACGGTATACCTTTTATTACTAACACTTGCAAGTGTGTGGTAAACAAAACCCGACCTGTGCACAGGGATTTAAGTCTCTATTTCTGTAAATAGGGTTTACACCCACAGTCACTGTCTCATTCACCATTGCTGGGTAGCAGAATTTGCCTTTGGGCAGGTAACCCAGTGTTAATATGAGATATGGAAGGAGAGAAGGGAAGACATGTGTCTGTAATAGCCCTGGCTCAGTTCTGTGGTGACAGTGCTGATGCCCAGTGTCCTTGGCTCAAATCTGTGGTGGTTGAGAGTGTGCCCAGTACCTTCCCCAGTTGCCAGTTCCAGCTGGATGTCGCGATTCCTGACTCACAAAGTATCCCTTGGTCACTGTAGTCTCGCCTAGACGTGCCCGCACGGCAGCTGCCTGTGCGTAGTAGGCCTCTGTGGAAGCGATCGCTAACTGGCTGTCTCCAAACCTAGGTCACGCTAGTGTGGGCGCTATACATTGCCACATTTAGCTCTGACCCTTGTCCTGCTCCGTGAACACCGCCGCTGCATCACTCCTGGTCCGCGCCACGTGTGTCCATACACTGGCCCTCCTGCGTGCTCTCCACACTGCAGCTCCTGTTCCCTCCTCTGCACACATGCACTGCCCCAGCTGCTCAGCTCACTCCTCACACATGTCAGGGGCTTATCAAAACAGCGGGCTTTTCCCTTCCTGCTTTACAGAGCTGAGTCTGCCTTCCCTGGGTCCTAGTGCCCCTCTTGTTCCATTAACCCTATGTTGTCAGGATCTTGAATAGTCTGAGGGAATCTCTGATGTCTCTAGGGCAATCTTACAGGGGTCCCTGCTGGGACAGGGGTTCCACACTTACTACACAGGGGCTCCTCTTCCTCCTCCTCCTCCCCTGGCTCCATGTAAATGATATCTGTGTTGAATATAAAACAAATATATTTTATAAAGCAAAAACGAAAAGTCAAACTTTACATTGTTATTTACAGTACTACTGTACTACAGTATTGTACAGTACTTTACAGTAGTACAGTGCTACAGGAAGTAGAGTCAGGAGGCAGAGAGACATTCATAATAGGAGCAGAATGACTGTCTATTGGTAGGGGACGTACTGTACAGTACTGTTCCTGTATTTAAAATACCGGCTGTCGGGGTCCCGGCATTCAGAATGCCGCTGTTGGTCACGTGAACCCAACCCATTGGTAGAACACAATATACAGTACAGTACTTACCGTGGAGGGCAGACGGCTCCTCCTCTGCCTTTGTACCTATAACCAGGCGTCTGTGTGTAAAAGATAACAAGTATTGTAAAATAAAAAAATGACAGTACTACTGTAGAATAATAGTGTGTTTGTAACAATAATAATGATTACCACTGCCGGAGCTCCCTGTCTCCTGGTCAGCATGCTCCTGGAGGGGTGGTGTGCGATGTACTGTGGAAAAATAACACTGTAACATAAGTTACAGTACAATGACATACAGTACTGTAAATAATGGGGGGGAACGCAAAAAATATCATATGATATCACCGCCATTCAGGATGCCGGCGCTCAGTACCCCGATGATGGCATCCTGATTGCAAAAATACCAAATGCGAAAATCCCAACAGGGGTACGTTAAGTACTGTATAGTGTACCCCCTCCCTTCTAACCCAAAAGCTCCCCTCCTGCAGCCTAAACCTAAACCTCCCACTTGGTGCTTAACCCTAAGTGCCCCCTGTTGGTGCCTAAACCTAATTCTCCCTTCCTTTGCTTTACAGTTTATACAGTACTCACTTCATCCGGCGTCCTTAGGATCAGGATACTCCCTGTCGGGATACCAACACGGGTTCATTAAGTACTGTATAGTGCCCAGTACTGAAAGTAGGGTGGTATTGAGCACCATTAAGAAATTTGGTGGTGGAATGCAGTACCATCAGTCCTCCACTGGGGCATAAAATTGTGTCAGTGGCATAACTGTGTGTGGCATAATACAGTATGGTGTGTGGTATATTACGTAAGGCATTATGTTATGTGGCATAATGTACTGTATAATGGGCATTACGGTGTGGCATAATGTGTAAGGGGCATTACGGTATGTGGCATAATGTGGCCATGCCTCTATTGTTATATAGCAACTCCCCTAGTTTTGTGTGACCACACCCCCTCGTGACACATGACCACACCCATTTTAACTATCAGTACCACTAAGAAAAATTTCTATTTGCACCACATTCTAACCCAAAAGCTCCCCTCCTGCAGCCTAAACCTAAACCTCCACCTTGGTGCTTAACCCTAAGTGCTCCCTGGTGCCTAAACCTACTGTAACTCTCCCTTCCCTGGCTGCACACTCACTTCATTCGGCATCCTAATGATCAGGATCCTGTCTTTCGGGATCACGGTTCCAGTCTCCCACCCAATTTGAGCCATTGTTGCTGCCATTTTCAGGGGTGTGTGGATTCCAGCACCCAGATCTCGACCACCGTGATCCCAAGTCATGAAAGTCACACCAGAATTCTTGTTAAACAATACCACTGAGAAGTGAGACAGAAATCAGAGAGTAGTGTGCTTACCTGCTGAGCTGGGGCCAGGCGGTGCCTTCTCCTCCTCCTGAGCCGGTGGTGGGCACAGGCTTGCAGGTGGCGGTGGTACTGTGAAAACAAAAATAACAGTACTGTAAGTGAAGCTGTCAATTAGTAACATGTACTGTACAGTATCCAGGACACATGTACAATAGTGTAATGATGACCGTCACACCAGAATTCTCAGTACACAATACCACTGGGAAGCGAGGCAGAAATCAGAGAATAGTGTGCTTACCAGATGAGCTGGGGCCTGGCAGCACCTCCTCCTCCTCCTGGGCCTGTGGTAGGCACGAGTGGGCAGGTGGCGGTGGTACTGTGAATAAAAAATATAACTACCATAAGTGACGCTGTAGTGTATAATTTATACAGTATAAAATATACAGTATGTACAGTACATTATGCAGTATAGTATCTCTCCTTTCTTCCCCACACAGCCCACAGGCTGTTTCATGCATTGCCAGCCCTCCCACACCAGCCCCGTATCCCCCTCACAAATCCACTCTTACCCTGGGGAGAAACTCACCTCCCCTTGCACTCAGTGTTGGACTAGGGGCATGAAGGGCCTGCCGGGGGAATACAGTGGTAGGGGCCCGTGCATATGGGTGTGGCCAGCCACCACATTGGTTTACCTAACCATTAGAGACTGCATGGGCTGGGGCCCTTGATATATATACAGTCAATATTGTCAGTGCATGCATGATAATGTAGCAAATTAATAACATCAATGCATGATAGAAAAGCCAGCCGCCCACCCGCCAGACCTCACCATTGCCCTGCATTTCCCGGCCGCTGGATCTCACAGGAAGTGTCCCACCCTACCTCCCATCCGGATTGCGGTGAGCTATCCGGGCAGGTCAGGATAGGGGGTGGGACACATTGAAAATACTGTATAAATTACTATGTACACTACTGTACTTGACAATACTTACAAGCTCGGCTGTGCCTTTCCTGCCTTCTCTGCCATCTTGCTTCCAGCACTGTAAAAAAATATATACAGTATACAGTATAATGGCAGCATACTGTACAGCCAATGAAATTCAACATTGACAGCATCTTTATGACATCACAGTCAATGGAATTGTTCATTCTAGTACCCTGCACCTAATCACTCAGGAGGGCATAGTGTACTGTACTGTCTTAAAAACTTAAGGGGCAATTTTTTAAATGTAACATACACTTTCAGTATCGCTACAGTACAGTACAGTAGGTCCAGGGTATTAGAGCACTACATTTATAGACATTGTGACACACATTATCATTGCCCTTATAAACATTATGACACACATCAACATGTGGCCATCCCACCCTTAACCATCTCAGTACTGTTCATTACAGTATAAATTGATTTCATGACAGATGATGCAGCACTCACCTGAATTCATCTTATTCACGTCACGTCACAGTAGTGCAGTTTATTCACGTCACGTCACAGTACTGCCATTGATTCACGTTGTGTCACACAGTAGTGCCCCTTATTCACGTTACTGTACGTCGCAGTAGTTCAGTAGTATATTCACATTATGTCACAAAGTAGAGATCTGCCACAGTCATGGACCTTATAACACATTATGCAAGAGTAATGCACCTCATAACACATTAGGCCACAGTAATGTCCCCTAGAATAATTTCTGCCACGGTAACGTCCCTTAGAATAAATTCTGCCACAGTAATGCCCTTAGAATACTATCTGAAACACAAATCTCCCTTACAATACAATCTGCCACAGTAATGCCCTTAGAATACTACAGTATCTACCAAAGTAATGCCCTTAGAATACTACCTGAAACATAAATCTCCCCTACAATACAATCTGCCACAGTAATGCCCTTAGAATACTACAGTATCTGCCAAAGTAATGCCCTTAGAATACATTCTACTATACCACATTAATGCCCTTAGAATACATTCTACTGTACCACAGTAATGCCCTTAGAATACTACAGTATCTGAAACACAAATGTCCCTTAGAACAGAATCTGCAACATGAATGCCCCTTAGAACCTCACCATACAGCACCTGACTGTCATTTACAGTACATTAAGGCAAACATTAATGCTGCTATGGTTGTAATACAGAAGATACTGCTGACATTAAAAATATAGACAGTCATTTGGTAGACAGTAAAAGGTCGACAGTCAAAAGGGGTTTGAAAACATTTTTTAAACCACAATTTGTGAAAAGGCATCAAGGTTGAGATGGAAGAAGGTCAACATGAGTATTTTATGTTTTTTGGGTGTCATTTTCTTTGTAAAGTGAATGGCATCCCCAATTAGTGCCCCGTGTCCCCTCGCCATGCTTCGGTCAAGGTGCCTCGCTGTGGTTGGCACAGGTTACTATTCACAATCGTAGTCCACCTGGATCGTAAAGAACTGTATAAACAAGTTTGAATTTTTTTTTTCAAACTCATTTTGACCTTTTGCCATGTCGACCTAACAGCTATGTCAACCTATATCTGGTGTCAACCAATTGGTGTCGACCTAAGGTGTGTCGACCTAGGCGGTGTTGTTTTTTTTACATGGATAGCAAATGCAAAAAAATTGGAAAAATTTATAAAAAAATGACCTTTTGACCCTGTTTAACGTTTGCACCTTGTTTAACCATTTGTTTACCACAGGTACTGTATAGACCGGATACCTGCTGCTACAGCATACCCTGTTTTATACAGTACCTGCAATGACAGTAACTTAAAGTACTGCAATCTGCTGTACTGTACTTACAGTCACAAATGGCCTGCAGGCGCCTTGCGGTCCTCCAGACAAGGTCACTCCATTGCCTTTGGAGTGACCTCACGGTCCTACTCCGGTTTTACTTCCGGGGGATCTCCCTGCGTGCCCTCCGGTACTCTTTCACCTTCTCCTCATTGCTGGTGAGAGCTTGGTCCCTCCAGCAAATGAGGAGTCAGAGCTCACCTAGGGAATAGGGATGGTACCTGGCAGCCATCATACAGCAATGAGAGTCTCAGATGTTGTGTGTCTCAGACGTCATGCATCTCAGATGTTGTGCATCCCAGAAAGCATGCGTTCCAAGTGGCGTGCATCCCAGACATCTCATGTTGTTCATCTTGCGCCCAGGACGTCAGTTCCCCTTGGTTTTGATTACTGTATGCCTTGTCTTTGAACATGGTATTTACCACCACCTCCCCCTACCCCCATCCTACTTCACCTTTCCCCCTTGGGAGCCTACACAGTTCATACAGTAGACAGACAGGGAGGTCAGGTTACATGAAATGTGCAACACAAAACTACAGTATACTGTATATGAAAATCACATAGAGAGCTGCAGTTGCGTTGATAGGTGTGTAAATGGTACAGTAGCAGTGATCCCTTCTCATAAAGTACAACACAGATTTTCTATCACCGATAATCTACAGTACTGTGTTGCTCTAACAGTTAATTGCATTAGAATACACTGATTTATATTGGTATGCCTACGGGTGCTCATTACTGCTGTGTATTTTAGATAGCGGAATCAGATGCTCATGCAGATGTACCCTGATTTATGTGAAACCTGTGTGCACCCTTCCATTGAATGTATTACATTGGATTACAAAGAAAAACAAATTGGCACTTTGGGAATTGAACCCTGGACTCTCAGCGTGGGAGGCAGAAGCCTTCACCGCTCGCCCACATCGCTGCATGGAAGATACACAAGTTTATGTGTAAAAATAATGCAAGCAGCGATTCCTTCCTATTGGTGTTCGTTTATGCCGTTAGGGGACTTGGACGCTCATGTTGGAAAACATGATATATAGTGCACTGTACATACTTTAAAGTCAATGAACAACATTATTCCTTTCACACATTAGTTGCGTCTGCATACTCTATTGCTTTGTCTACTGGACTTGGACACTCGCATGCAGTAACACGGCAATTGACAAGTGTTTTAATACATCCGTCTGACCATTGGTCAACATCTGTGTGTACAGTATGCAGTACAGGACTGTATATTAACATTACAGTCGTCACTGACCATTTGCCAGAGCTTGTACTGTAGATCAATCTGCCACTATTCGAACTAAAGTATTGGATTAGTGGAGCATTAGCCACCCAGTGGTGGAGATGTGTATTGCTGAGTATGTAATCGTGCCTCAACGCGCCTGTCTGTGATTAAACTCTACAACCTAAGTTATCGCCTAGATGTGACTGAACCTCCATCTTGGCACAAAAACAGCCAAGATTACGGAGGACCCATCTGTATTTATTGCAACTGTCATTTTTATGTTGAACTTCTATGGGGCATAAAATGAACTAAGGCACAACTGTGGGCATATATGAGCACTGCTCTGAAGAGAGGTGTCTCTCTCTATATGCACTGGGCAGGGACCCCCTTTAAAGTGTTGCTATGGGGACCATAGCATTCTGGTTATGTCCCTGATTAGTGCTCTCACTGTCCATGAAAAATGTATAGTAAAAATAACTCCACTGACATCAGTATACAAAGTGGAACTGAGCAATCTTTCCAGAATAATGTGCAGATACTAGATATAGGTGGCAATCATGGATATCTAGAGATACAGTAGCAGAGGCTACTGTAACCAGTGGGGTTAATTATTTGATAACATAAAAGTCTTAATACCTGATTAGGGCTCCTTGAAGATTTAAGAAACTTCTACTCAGTCTGTGAATGGTTGTAATCTTTAGAGTCAAACAAGCCATAAATTGAGAGGCCTACTCTGTACCTATCATATGTGGTTTAACTGTAGACATTTAGACAATCCAAAAGAATGACCATTAAGAGAAGCAAAAGATTATGGGTTAATTCTAGACAAAGGGCCTTTAGGTTTATATATGTTAGTTCTTACGGAGCATGTACAAGACATAAGAAGGGTCCATGCTTTGTGGTACTAGCTAGTGACTGGTGCATCTTTAAATTGGTTAATATCCATAAGCCAATACTCAGTGTAAGGTAAACAGTATAAGCCATTTAGCCAAACAAAGCCTTGGTCTTCCACAATACAGATACCAAAAGTATTACCGATATTTGAATACATCAATGTATTTTCCCCAGGGTGCACGTATTTAGCACAAGTTGGTTAGCTTAAGGAACTTATGTCTGTATATGGGGAAATGTGATCAAGCTTATAGGCGAAATGTTCGTTGTACTCTTGATTCCACCCACTTGGATAGTGTCTCTCAGCCAGCACAAGAAGGCACATGCTAGAGTTACATGAGTCTCATGAGGTACTTTTATTTCTACTGATAGAGCTTTTTCTAAATCCAAGAAGCATTTGAGCTCACGCAATGTCATTAGATAACAGGGATCACCTAACTTCAACCAATGGACAGCAGAAATGCCTATTCGTATCTTTGTTCGAACAGAACTGCTCCCTGGGTCTATCTCATCACAAGGCTGAAGTTATCTTCTTATTCGGCCAGCTTCTTTTCACATTGTGTTCATGCTCCACTATCTGAAGCAGTTTGTATTCATACTCCAGCTTCTTATTCAGAATATAATATAGTAAGACAATTAAATCAAGTTAGATGACTAAGTTAACATTGCATAAACATTAGAGTGTGTCCCTTATACAAATTTCAATTGTACACTGCCATTCCCAAAAAGGTATTGGAAATGAAAACGGGGTGAAAAAGTAAGCACAGGTACTCAATATATTGATATGAATAAGTAGCTGTGGTTGTGCAAGGGTTACATAGCCTAGGGCTACAAATTGACACTTGGAACTGGTAGAATGGGAGTGCTTCACTCATTAACCAAGATGACCACCAGAGATAGTGCTGCATATATGCTGTGCCATCTTGTTACAGTGAAGTGTGACATAGCCAGAGATGGGCAATTTATTAGCTCCAGAGAGATCCTTAGCTTTGCGGTATAATGCTGTTCCAGCATCCTATAACACTATCCGCACCTTGAGTACAGTCAACAGCTGGGTAGCTGCTACAACCTGCTCCACTACAAGTTCCACTTCATGTGTAACTGGTGTAACCACAGTGAGTATGGCTGTATCTACAGATGGAGCCTCCCTCATCTTTGCTGTTTCTCCACCTAAACGGAGGTTTAGTTGCACCTAGGCAGTAGCTTAGGTTGTTGAGTTTATGCACGGACAGGCACGTTGAGGCACGACTACATACTCAGCATGAAATACACCTCTACCACTGGGTGAATAATGCTCCACTAATCCATTACTTTAGAGCAAATAGCAACGGATTGATCTACAAGCTCTGGCAAATGGTCAGTGATGACTGTAATGTTACTGTATACTGGCCCTCATTCCGAGTTGTTCGCTCGCTAGCTGCTTTTAGCAGCTTTGCACACGCTAAGCTGCTGCCTACTGGGAGTGAATCTTAGCATAGTAAAATTGCGAACGAAAGATTCGCAATATTGCGAAAAGACTTCTCTGTGCAGTTTCTGAGTAGCTCGAGACTTACTCTGCCAGTGCGATCAGTTCAGTGCTTGTCGTTCCTGGTTTGACGTCACAAACACACCCAGCGTTCGCCCAGACACTCCTCCGTTTCTCCAGCCACTCCCGCGTTTTTCCCAGAAACGGTAGCGTTTTTTCACACACTCCCATAAAACGGCCAGTTTCCGCCCAGAAACACCCACTTCCTGTCAATCACATTACGATCACCAGAACGAAGAAAAAACCTTGTAATGCTGTGAGTAAAATTCCTAACTGCATAGCAATTTTACTTGGCGCAGTTGCACTGCGGACATTGCGCATGCGCATTAGCGGCTAATCGCTCCGTTGCGAGAAAAAAATAACGAGCGAACAACTCGGAATGACCCCCACTGTACACACGTACTGCACCAATGGTCAGGTAGGGAGAGTCAATAAAAAAATAGTTTATGCAGACGAACATGTTAAAGCAATGGTCCATTGCCATGTTACTATATGTGAGCGTCCAAGTCCCTTAGACAAATCAATATATAAAAATAGTATATACAGATGTAACTAATGTGTTAAAGCAATACTGTAGTTTATTGATGTTCCCATTGCTTTTTGATTATGCCCTAATGGCTTTGGGACTTGGACACTCACATACTGTACTGTATCCCTAACTTCAATGGACCATAACTTAAACCTGTTCTTTTGCATATAAATACACTATTTTTATTTATTGCTCATTATATGGGACCTCATTGCCCCTGTGATGCTAACTAGGGTATTGAGACACTCCTTCAGCATTGCCCTGTTTCTTGAAAAACCAATGCCGTCGCTCGCTTTAGGCTTCCGTGAGGTGCTGGGTCATGAGCGGCAGCCACTTTGTGAACCCATTCTATGATTGAGTCTGGCCTGCTACAGTACTGTATGCATATCGTATGATGCATAGAGCTCACTTATCCTCATATCTGCTGTGTATTTTTGATAGCGGAATGAGATGCACCTACAACATTGCCCTGTTTCATGTAAAATTTTGTGTGCATATTTCTATTGAATGTGAAGGTATATTATAATAGATAAAATAAAAAAGTAATAAAGTGTCAGGAAAAAATAAACATGCATTTGCACTTTGGGAATCAAACCCAGGACTCTAAGCATGGGAAGTGGCACACTTTACCGCTCAGACACGACACCTCATGATAGATACATAAGCTCATATGTAAATGTAAGCAGTGATCCCTTCCCATTGCTTTTTGATTATGCCATAATGGCTACAGGATTTGGATGCTCACATATCCCTAACAATAATGGACATAGCTGTAACACGTTCATTTGCATCTGTATACACTACTAATTTTATTTGTTGCTTTGTCTGCGGTACTTGGATGCTCACATATCCCTAACATTAATGGACTATACTGTAGCTTTATCACATTCATTTGCGTCTGTATATACTGTACTACTTTTTTAATTGGTTTGTCTATGGGACCTCAGTGCCGCAGTATATTTGAAATACTGTAGCATAATGAGACGCGCCAGTAAAGTAGTTCTTGCGCTGTAGTTAAGTATTTTATTTTAATGGAGACCGCACACATGCGCAATGGTGATTTTAAAAAGTGACATCTAGTGAATGATCGCAGGTATTACACTAAAAGGTAGTGCCAAACGTTCTGTGCGCCTCTCTACAACTAGGCAAGACTCCTTGCACCCAGGCAAGTTGTGTATCCGTGACCGAGACTAATGCCTCAGCCAGCATAGATGAGGGAGGCTCCATCTGTACATCTCTCAATATACCAAAGGTTCTCAAACTCGGTCCTCAGGACCCCACACAGTGCATGTTTTTGCAGGGAACCCAGCAGGTGTACAGGTGTCTTAATTACTCTCTGACACATTTTAAAAGGTCCACAGGTGGAGCTTATTATTTCACTTGTGATTCTGTCAGGAGACCTGCAAAACAGGCACTGTGTGGTGTCCTGAGGACCAAGTTTGAGAACCTGTGCAATGAACCATACTACTGGTTAAGTCATTGGATTGCTCTTTAGGCCAGGAACATTCCACTGGTGTATACACTACTTTGCCATAGAACCACATGTACACAAATTCCAAGAGGAACTAACAGAATGTGGTAACTTACCTGTGACCCATTATAAATTTACCTTGCATAACATAGTTTTGGTCACTAAATACTGTAGGGTTGTGAAATGAGCACAGGTACTAATTTTATTGATTTGAATATGTAGCTGTAGTTTAGCAAGGGTACATAGCCTTGGGCAACAAATTTGACACTTGGACCAACAGACTGTGGTTACTTATATGTGACCCATTTGCAACTGGCTTTGCCCAACAATGTTTTTGGCATAAAATAGGGTGACAAAGTGGGCAGAGGCACCAGATTTAATCATTTTAGAAGCTATCTTGTTAGTTTACATGTTGTGAAGATACCGGGTTCCAAATCACTCAAGCACGGTGGTAGATGAAAAACAAACAGTGGTTTATTGAACAGAATGGGTTATAACAGCTCAACACATTTCTGTAATCCAATTCCACACAACAATTCCCACCACAATCTCCTGACAGAACATTACTTCTTAGTCTGGGAGCAGAGAGTCTCTTCCAGCAATACAGAGTCCCAGATAAATCCAGTATAATTGATTCCACAGCAGATCCCTGGTAGAGCATTACTTCTTAGCCTAGCGACAAAGAATCTCACTTCAGCTCTCTGGGTAGCTCTACTTATACCTCCAGAAGTTTCATATTGCAGGGGTGTGTGTGACTGCTGTGTCTTAGGATCTTACAGCATTGGAATACAACACATATTCTAATCAAGGTGATTACATCAGCCAGAGAGCCACCCTGTCTGGTCAGCTCACTTTTGGACAATATGGAGTAAACAAAAAGGGACAATGGTACCTTATATGACTCAACCTTTTGAGCGTCCACTGTGGTGTATGAAAACAATAGGAAACAAGGTCTAACATAAATACATTATCTAAAGGGTAACAGATAACATAACACAATTGCATATATTAACAATATTAAGGTTGACTTAAACACAGTATTGGGTAAGCAGCAATGGACATGTTATTGAGAATGAACAAACAGACAAATTGGATGTATAGGGATATGGGTTGTTAAATATTTACATAGTAACATAGTATCTGAGGTTGAAAAAAGACATTTGTCCATCGAGTTCAACCTATTTGTGGTCTCCTATGCATGATGATTTGTCAATTTTTTTTGACTGATGCTGGTGTCAGCCATTGGATTGTATCCCTTTTTGTAGTAACTATAATGCGTGACTATGCACCATAACCCTGGATATCCTTATCCATTAGGAATTTATCTAACCCATTCTTAAAGGTGTTGACAGATTCCGCCATTACAACTCCCTCAGGCAGGGAATTCCAAACACATATTGTCCTTACCGTGAAAAAGCCTTTATGACTTATTGTGCGGAATCTCCTCTCCTCTAACCGGAGCGAGTGTCCACGAGTCCTATGTGTTGATCTGGCCAAAAACAGGTCCCGCGCAAGCTCTGTGTATTGTCCCCTTATATATTTGTAGATGTTGATCATATCCCCTCTTAGTCTCCTCTTTTCCAATGTAAACATGCCTAGTCTTTCAAGCCTTTCCTTGTATTCCATCGTCTCCAAATTTAAGTACATAAGATATAATTTAATTTATTAATACAATACACTCGCATATTTAATAGGTACACAGCTATACCTATCATATAATATAACCTAACTCTCCATCCATTTTGTTTTATAAGTGACCTTTATACAGACATTAGTTCACTTATCAGATACATGTACCTTTAACAGAGTTTAGCAGACTCATTGTGTGTAATAAAATTGGAATTAACACCAAATAAGGCTGACCAGCTTCTAGCTGGTACCTTGTCCTAATATGAGCATAAAAGTGTACTCCAAGATTCATGAAATCAGTGGGAGTGTTAAAAAAAAATTGGTGTAACCATGTATTATAAAAATAAGTGAATCGCCATGTTTTTCTCTGTTAATGTCTTTGACCCGGGCTGAAAGGATATGTCTCTCAGCCTGTATATGGGCGTGGTCTTTTAAATAAATAATTAATTGTTTTATAAATCTAATTTCAATTCAATCTTTTACTTATTTGCAACAAGGAAAACAAATGGTTAAATTAATGATATTTAATAGTTGGGGGCTCGTTTGAGAGGCTATCGTCCAGTGTTTACAAATTCGCCTATCTCTCTCCTCACCTCCGCTTCAACAGGTGGGAAGCAGTGGCCAGCAAACACTTGTTACAAGCACTCGTGAGTATATTGTTTATTTGTGTATGCTATATTGTGCATTTATGGTATACTCCGAGATGTGGTGTAAGCGGGGTGATCGGAGAGAAGAGTAAATGATTGCTAAAAAAAACCCCAGGGACCTTGTTATGTTTATTGTTGCATGTAAGTAAATTTTGAAAATAGAACCTAGTAAGAGGTTAAGGAATTGTGTTTTTTAATGATGCTGTGTGGTATGGCCTGATCAACCAATACTGATTTCAGTAGATTGAAGTATGCAAAATCTGATTTTTACAGTCTAACTAATGAGTTATAGCTTGGAATGTAAACTAAGCTATGTTTAGCCTGATTCCATAAGAGACATGTTCCGCTTACAGTACAGTATTTCTATAAAGATGAAATCTGTCCAAATCGGTAGGAAGGGCTGGGGCACACCGTATCTGAGTAAAGAGATGATGGGTGTTGCATTATCACAAGAGGTCATAGAGTTTAAAAATGTAGAAGTTAAAATAAATAAATATGTAAGAAAAAAATGATAAAAGACTATAAAAATAAGGTACCAAATGACCCGCCCTGCGCTTGCAAAACTGTATGTTGTTGTGGGGTTTTGTTTTTATGGTGTCTTGCACGTCCGACATCTAAGTTCAGTGTTTGTACTGTTATTATATTTATAGAATAAACAGGAGAAAAAGAAACTCTCGTTTTTTGGGGGGCACTCATTGGAAAAAAAATTCACATAAAATATAACTTTTCATTCTTAAATTTAAAATAGTATACCATAAGACAAGACAAAGACATTGACATATACACATAAATAGCCTAAAACCACACCCATGATTCCATGTGGAATTTTAGATTCACGTTGGGAGATAGGTACGAATGGTTGGGTGTCACTTATAGTTGATAATATCAGTATAGAGGATTACACATGCCACAGCCAAAATTTCCCAAACCACACCCACAATTCCGTGTGGATTTTTGAGTAGTGTCACATTTGGGAGTAAATATGGTTGATTGAGTGTCAATAATTAATTCACAATATCAGTGTAAAAAGATTACGGACAACACAGCCAATTGTTAGTTCAAAGTATCAGTGTAAAAGATTATACATGTAATCAAATCATAAGACTATAAAAATAAAATAAGAAAGCTTAGGGCTGCTAAAAACCAGCAGCCCTCTAACCATGGTCCGGCTCCTGCTGCACCAAACAAAAAACTGATTTGCCTGAGCCAGGAGGCAGGGATATATGGGCGGGCCCGTTGCATGCTGGGAGGCTGGAAAGCTTTGACCGATTGGTGCAAATCCGCTGTCGCTTCATCATATCCCATTGTTATCCTGTGGATAACCTGTGGACCCTGCCAGAGAAAGAGATTACTCACTACGCTTTCAGTATCAACTGTAATTCTATGAACGCAGGTAAAAAATATGCTTGCTGAAATCCCTGACAGATTATAGGCATTAATACACAAGGATAGATGCTATCTAGTGCATAGTTGTCTGCCAGATTGCAAAGGTTCTTAGTGGGCTGCATAATATGCAGTAATAAACCAGGATCAGTAAAAAAAAAAGAGTAAAAAAAAAAAAAATGTAAAAATATAATTGTATAGAAAGCTATAAAGGTAATGTGAGTGGTTTTAAAATTCGATAAGCTTGTCTAAATAGGTACGTTTTCAAAAAATGCTTGTACGTGGTAGGGCATTTCACAGAGTGGGTGCAGTCCAAAAAAAAGTTTCTAATCTTGCATAGAAGCAAGTAATAAGTGTAAATAAAAATAGTAAATCTTGTAAAAAGCAAAGGGGCCAAATTAAAAAATATTTTAAAATAAGTAAAAATATGTATGTTGGTGCAGTTTGGTTAATAGCCTTGTGTGTAAGTAACAGTATTTTAAATTAAATACAGTAAAATACAGGCTACCAATATTTTTTTTTTATGTTAATAAAATAAATTACACTGTATTGGACTAGACAAGCAACAGCCATATAGACCTTCATTAAGTCAAAATCTAAGGGTACTAAATAAGGGGGTAAAATTGCATTTTCCAGTGGTGTCTAATCCAGCCACCATTTTAATGCAGATTCCCACAGACACCATATATCACTGTAATAAATACATGTAGTGCCTTTTTCTCTGTGTCAATACATCCTAATTCTCAATACCTGTATACATTTAATGTTTTTTTTCACCTGTTTGCTTTTACCTACAAGAAAGTTCAGTATACCTGAACTAGATTAAGCAAAGTATTTATAGACAGTCTTTTTTTGTACTTGCAAAAATAACCTGCAATCTTTTGTACTAACAGATGGCTCAGTCCTTATCCAGTATGTAAATAACCTGCTACTGTGCTCCAAATCATTTAAAACATCGGAGCCAAATACTAAACAGTTGTTGTGTTTTCTTGCAGAAACAGGTTACAAGGTGTCGCAGGACAAAATTCAACGGTGTACTAACAAAGTTAAATACCTAGGTCATTACTTGGCACTAGGCCAAAAACAGTTAAACCCTCAAAGGATGGAGCTTGAGTATATATTTATTATTATTATTATTATTATTATTATTATTATCCTTTATTTATATGGCTCCACAAGGGTTCCGCAGCGCCCAATTACAGGAGTACATAAACAAATAATTAAACATGAAAGCAGCAATTTACAGTTGACGACAATATAGGACAAGTACAGGGTAAATAAACATAGCTGCATCAGCAGATGACACTGGAATAAGTATCACGTGGCAGAAGACTGCTGGATGTGGTGCAGCTGAAGATTATTAAAGTAAGAAAAGGGTAAGCACATGAGGGAAGAGGGCCCTGCTCGTGGGAGCTTACATTCTAAAGGGGAGGGGGAGATAGACAGGGGTGAGACAGATGGGGTACATAGAGAGCGTGGAACAGAGGTTTAGGATGTGATTTGGCTGGGTTTGGTGAAGAAGTGGGTCTTGAGAGCCCGTTTATAGTTTTGTAGAGAGGTGGAGAGTCTGAGGGGGAGAGGTAGGGAATTCCAGAGAAGTGGTGCAGCACGTGAAAAATCTTGGAGGTAGGAGTGGGAGGAAGTAATCCGTAGGCAGGAGAGTCGGCGTGCATTAGCAGAGCGAAGAGGACGGGTGGGAGTGTAAAGCGAGATAAGGTCAGAGATGTAGATGGGAGAGGAGTGGGTGAGGGCTTTGTAAGCAAGTGTGAGAAGCTTGAAATGGATTCTGAAAGGGAAGGGGAGCCAGTGAAGGTCTAGTAAGAGAGGAGAGGTGGATGTAGTGCGTTTGGTGAGGAAAATGAGCCGGGCAGCAGCATTGAGGATAGATTGGAGTGGAGAGAGGTATTTGTCAGGAATGCCAGTCAGGAGGAGATTACGGTAGTCCAGTCCTATCTATCTATTAAAATAGATAGATAGATAGATAGATAGATAGATAGATAGATAGATAAGACCAAACAATAAATTTCAAAATACATTACATTTTTGCAAGTGCTATATGCATGCATTCAAGTTCATAACAAAATGAAATTATAAAATGTGATACAATATATTACACTTTATCATGAATAACATTTAATTGATACACAAACAGAGCCAAACCATCAACTCATGTACTGTATAAGTAAGGATTATTTTTAAAACTGTGGTTAAGCAGTACATCTTGTAAAATAAAAATCTACATCGTTACCTCTGGTAGTACACATGGCTGTCACAACTTTAATACAGCTGCATACTTGCCTTCCTCATCCTCAAAAGTGGGGAGTATAAACAATATAATGTGGTTGAGTAAGACAATTATAATTATTACATTTAAACACTGACAGTATCAGGAAAATACTTTTAAAACTGAAATTAGTATGTGTATTAGTATTAGTATTAGTAAAGTGTTGCTATGCCAACTTTTGCTAGGGGAAATGCTTACTACAGTAGTATGAAGTTTAATGGAGAAATATACATTGTGTTCTAGCATTTGACCAAAATAACAGAACTTAAAGCAATATAATTTCTTTACAAGGATTACAAATTATTTGATAATGATAAAAAAGCTATAGCATGTGTATGTTTACTAAGGATGTTTTTGGGATGATTAAAAACAACATTGTTTTACATACAACATAGTTTGCTGCAAAAAAATATATAGTATGTATAACTTGTGTTAAGGGATAAAGCGCCATGGAGTCTGTGCGCTATATATATATATTCAGTCATTCTGTATGAAGTCCAATGGGTGCTATCTTCTGGAACCGGTAACTATGATTGTGATTTGCACCACGGCAGATGTGATATAGGAAGGAGGGTGTCGGCCTTTTGGACGTTTATATATATATATATATATATATATATATATATACATATACCAATGGATTGGCACTCACCCTTCGTAGTTATATGAACCCCGGTGCCTTCTGGGATATGTAGTACACAAGACGTCTCCTAGCATGCAGCGGCACTCAGGGAATTTTCCATGAAACTTTTATGCAAAGGTGTTTATTCCATAGTGATAAAAACGGTCCAACGTTTCGGGGTGCAACCACCCCTTTGTCAAGGTGAACACAACAAAACTTTTGTTGTGTTCACCTTGACAAAGGGGTGGTTGCACCCCGAAACGTTGGACCGTTTTTATCACTATGGAATAAACACCTTTGCATAAAAGTTTCATGGAAAATTCCCTGAGTGCCGCTGCATGCTAGGAGACGTCTTGTATATATATATATATATATATATTTATTTATTTTTATATATATATATATATATATATATATATACAGCTCAAAAAAATAAAGGGAACACTTAAACAACACAATGCAACTCCAAGTCAATCACACTTCTGTGAAATCAAACTGTCCACTTAGGAAGCAACACTGATTGACAATCAATTTCACATACTGTTGTGCAAATGGAATAGACAACAGGTGGGAATTATAGGCAATTAGCAAGACACCCCCAATAAAGGAGTTGTTCTGCACGTGGTGACCAAAGACCACTTCTCAGCTCCTATGCTTTCTGGCTGATGTTTTGGTCACTTTTGAAAGCTGGCGGTGCTTTCACTCTAGTGGTAGCGTGAGACGGAGTCTACTACCCACACAAGTGGCTCAGGTAGTGCAGATCATCCAGGATGGCACATCAATGAGAGCTGTGGCAAGAAGGTTTGCTGTGTCTGTCAGCGTAGTGTCCAGAGCATGGAGGCGCTACCAGGAGACAGGCCTATACATCAGGAAACGTGGAGGAGGCCGTAGGAGGGCAACAACCCAGCAGCAGGACCGCTACCTCCACCTTTGTGCAAGGAGGAACAGGAGGAGCACTGCCAGAGCCCTGCAAAATGACCTCCAGCAAGCCACAAATGTGCATGTGTCTACTCAAACGATCAGAAACAGACTCCATGAGGGTGGTATGAGGGCCCAACGTCCACAGGTGGGGGTTGTGCTTACAGCCCAACACCGTGCAGGACGTTTGGCATTTGCCAGAGAACACCAAGATTGGCAAATTCGCCACTGGCGCCCTGTGCTCTTCACAGATGAAAGCAGGTTCTCACTGAGCACATGTGACAGACGTGACAGAGTCTGGAGATGCCAAGGAGAACGTACTGCTGCCTGCAACATCCTCCAGCCTGACCGGTTTAGCAGTAGGTCAGTAATGGTGTGGGGTGGCATTTCTTTGGGGGGACCGCACAGCCCTCCATGTGCTCGCCAGAATTAGCCTGACTGCCATTAGGTACCGAGATGAGATCCTCAGACCCCTTGTGAGACCATATGCTGGTGCGGTTGGCCCTGGGTTCCTCCTAATGCAAGACAATGCTAGACCTCATGTGGCTGGAGTGTGTCAGCAGTTCCTGCAAGATGAAGGCATTGATGCTATGGACTGGCCCGACCGGTGAGGTGTGTGAGTCCCCTCCTTTCCTGTAGCTGTCACCGCCGCTGCTAGAACACTGAGCGCTAGAGTCTTTGGCACAGTGCCAGAGTCTACAGCGCATGCGCAGGACTCCGGAAAAATGGCGCGGCAGCCATTTTTCAGAGACCTGCGCATGCGCTGTAGACTCTGGCACTGTGCCAGAGTCTCAGCATGGACAGCGGCGGTGACGGCTACAGGAGAGGAGGGGGCCCACACACGGAGTCTGCACACGGGTCCCCACCTCTCTAGAAACGCCGCTGGCCTGTAGTGTATTTTTTCACTTTAATTTTGAGTGTGACTCCAAATCCAGACCTCCATGGGTTAATAAATTTGATTTCCATTGATAATTTTTGTGTGATTTTGTTGTCAGCACATTCAACTATGTAAAGATCAAAGTATTTAATAAGAATATTTCATTCATTCAGATCTAGGATGTGTTATTTTAGTGTTCCCTTTATTTTTGAGCAGTGTATATATATATATATATATATATATATATATATATATATATATATAAAATAAGAAATATATATATAAATATACATACAGATTGATAAGCTCGAATCTTGTTATCTTCTGTACGCTTGCATTTTTACTATTATATACCTTCTATGTTATATGTTGTATTAAAATTTTGTAAAAAACCCCAATAATCCCTGCTGGTGGATTTTTACCATTGAGGATTTGCTTATCCTTAGGAGGTTTTTTAGATACAACTACTTCTATTTTTTATGGTGAAATATGCTTTAAAACTGTACGCGCTATGATATTTCCTGTTTTATTTCTTTTTACATATGTGCACTGGTCATGAGACCGAAGAAAGTGTATATACCAGATAAGTGATGTCCATACATTATCACTTGATTCACTTCATATCAATTCTTTAAAGAAACACTAAATAGGCGCCCTTATCTTCACTAGTTTCATATATATATATATATATATATATATATATATATATATAAAATAAGAAATAAATAATAAGGTGGCCAGATGTGTGGTCTACTTTTTCAAATGCAGTAAAGTTTTCTTACTAATAAAAACTTGTAGGAGTTCGGGGGAAAAAAGAGAATATGGTGATTTTTGCTATAAATATTTTTCAATGAATATGTGTAATGTTAAGAATTGAATCAAGTCATAATTTGACACAGAAGATTTAAAAAATAAGCATTATTATCCTACAAAAGAGACAGGAATGGCAGAATTTGAACTGTGGCATGGTCCAACCGCTGGTTCAATTGTGGTAGAAGGACACCTAAACCTCCGCTTAGTCTCTCGTCTGTATAAACCTTTTTTTCTGTGTTGTTTTTTTGGGGGGAATCCAGCAAAGAACCAAGCAATTCAGAGACTTATTTAAAACTACAAACTAATTTGACTGTTCAATGTGTCACACAATTATTTAAATAGTTACAAGAATATCAAAAGCTGCAAGAACCTTGGAAGATTATTTAACCAGCACGAACACTCAGTCCATCACAGGACAAATCACTGAGAGAGTGAAGACTGTGTTATGGTGAGAAAATGCTTATGTTTTGGTTCCATTACAGATCGCATAGTATGATCCATGGCAAGAACCTCTGACTACTGATACATCCGTTACAAAAGTTGCGGAAGAAGGATACCTAAATCCATGAGCTTGCATTGGAATGAAAAGGTCAGAGACCGGAGCTTAAAGGAGCCTAAAAAAAAAAGAAAATTGTATGGAGATACAGAAACTATCACTACTATTACTACTACAAAGTTATATTTGAATAAACCCTTCAATTGAAATGGAAATGATTGTCTATAATAGACTATGTGCTTATAAGCTAATATCCTACAAAACTTTTAATATTTTTGGAAGTATACTGGGAGCGATGTTATTTATAACAGCATTGGAACTTGTTTTTTAAAGAGAAAGTGAGCAGAAGTGTGGTGTAGGTATAAGTAATCATCCTTTAATGTGGATGGAACATATTTCAATTAGACCCTTCCTTTCTCTTTTCTAAGCAGGAAATCCATAGAGCTTTATGACCGGTGTAAAGAAAGATCACCCTTTGAGAAATGTGGTTGTGAGTATTGTACTCCACTTGAAGAGAATTGTGTAAATTGATGTATGGATAATTTAGGAAAATATTATTCCAAGGAATATCCAGTCCAACAATACCATTAATTGTTGGGAAAGACTTTGGGTACTACTGCTTTACAAATATTATTACTAATTATTATATTATTATTATTATTATTATTATTAGGTATGTATACAAAAGCACCAGCATTGTATAGTAATATTTCAAAGTTCTCTATAAAAGTTACATTTAATGTGATTACCAAAACTTTGTGAAGTTGTGATAACTGTAAAACAGATATATGTGTATAAAAAGCTTACAGCAAAATAGAACCACTAATAATAATATTAGCTACACACATATGGGGTGTTTTCCATTTAGTGCCAATAAGACAGGTCAATAATACAAAAAAAAATACCTTATGTAGAGAGGAAAGGTTAATTTAAAAAAATGTAAAAGAATTGTTAACATACAGTATACAAACCTATTGTTTCTGGTTGTGCTAAATATAATGAGTTATTATAGTATATAAAAAGTAATGGTTACAAAGGATGTTCATTCAATTTTATGATTTAGTATTTAATTATACTGTACTTTACCAAAAGTAAAGTCAAAAGCTAAAGGAGATATCATACATAACTGGGAATGATAATTGCCACTATGTCCTTAGGATATAATATACACTTGGTTACCTATTAATTCTGAAGGTATTTGTTATTTAGGAAAATTAATTCTGCAATTATATACAATAACACATAATAACTTAAAAAAAAGTTTTCTTACAGAATGTACATTAGCCTAAAAAAGTGATTGACCCAGTAATCAAGAACCCTGTTCCTGTCACCAGTGCATCAATAAAACATTGAATGTATACAGGTTGCTAATAAGTTCACCTATGTCTATTAGAGTTTTATAATTAATTAAGTGGGAGTTGACATTTTATTTCACCTAAAGTTATTAATAACATGACTGAACTTTATAATAAATAATATATATAATAAATATATCATAAATAAATAAATATATAATAAATATATAATTCCAAAATATTGGACATAAACTATTACAATATCACATTGTTCTAAACTCTTTAATATCACAAATTGGAGGATATTGTTTAATTTCCGAAACAGCACTTTGAGTTCACTGCTGTATGGATTTAACCAATGAAATTACAGATCCAAATACAATAATTACCAATTATATAAAGGAGGCCCAGAATTTTAAAAAAGAACGTTCAACAAAGACATTATGATATGGACTAAAAAGGATAAATGTTTAAATCCTAGTATTCAATTTTTAAGTATATTGTATGTGATGTTATATTTCTTGATGAAATTTATTCTTGTGATCATAATTTTCATTCTGCTCATATATGTTTTTTTTATAGATGTAACCTATACTGTAATAGATGTGGCCTATGCTGTAATAGTTACATAGTATCTAAGGTTGAAAAAAGACAATTGTCCATCGAGTTCAACCTATTTGTGGTCTCCTATGCACGATTATTTTGTATAAAATTTTGACTGAAGTTGATGACTGCCGTTACGTTTTACCCCTCTTTTTTATAATAACCATAGTGCGTGACTATGCCCCGTAACTCTGGATATCATTATCCATTAGGAGTTAATCTAACCCATTCTTAAAGGTGTTGACAGATTCTGCCATTACAACTCCCTCAGGCAGGGAATTCCAAACACATATTGTCCTTACCATAAAAAAGCCTTTACGCCGTATTGTGCGGAATCTCCTCTCCTCTAACCTGAGCGAGTGTCCACGAGTTCTCTGTGTTGATCTAACCAAAAACAGGTGCTGCACAAAATCTGTATATTGTCCCCTTATATATTTGTAAATGTTAATCATGTCCCCTCTTAATCTCCTCTTTTCCAGTGTAAACATGCCTAGTCTTGCAAGCTTTTCCTCGTATTCCAGCGTCTCCATACCCTTAATTAGTTTGGTCGCCCACCTCTGAACCTTTTCTAGCTCCAGGATATCCTTTTTGTAGTACGGTGCCCAAAATTGTACACAGTATTCAAGATGTGGCCTCACAAGTGATTTATATAACGGGAGTATAATACTCTCGTCCCTAGCATCAATTCCCCGTTTTATGCATGCTAATATCTTATTAGCCTTCTTTGCTGCAGTCCTACTTTGGGTACTACTGCTTAGTTTGCTATCTATGAGGACACCTAAGTCCTTTTCCAGTACAGAATAGATGTGGCCTATACTGTATTCAAATGGTTACCACAAGAGAAAGAAAAAAATATATCCTAAATATGATGCTGAATGAACTTTATATTTCTTATGCAGTCTAATAAGTAATATAGCACACGTACAATGTGCATAATCAAAGATCAGAATTGTTAAATATCTAAGTGCATAAGGAATATAATTTATTTTATTAATACAATACCCTTGCATATTTAATAGGTATACAGCTGTACCTATCATATAATATACCCTAACCCTCCATCCATTTTGTTTTATAAGTGACCTTTATACAGACATTAGTTCACTTATCAGATACATGTGCCTTTAACAGAGTTTAGCAGACTCATTGTGTATAATAAAATTGGAATTAGCACCAAATAAGGCTGACCAGCTTCTAGCTGGTACCTTGTCCTAATATGAGCATAAAAATGTACTCCAAGATTCATGAAATCAGTGGGAGTGTTAAAAAAATTGGGTGTAACCATGTATTATAAAAATAAGTGAATTGCCATGTTTTTCTCTGTTGATGTCTTTGACCCGGGCTGAAAGGATGTGCCTCTCAGCCTGTATATGGGCGTGGTCTTTTAAATAAATAATTGTTTTATAAATCTATTTTCAATTCAATATTTGACTTATTTGCAAGAAGGAAAACAAATGGTTAAATTAATAGTATTTAATGGTATAAAAAGCACATATTTGACATGGGAAATGAGGCATACCTATATTTATTGTCACAGACCCTATTTCCTCACACATGTGTTGCTTGATGGTATTGTGCTCAGTTTGAGACACTTTTTACTTATATTGTGTTCCAATTACCAAATGTAAATGAGGTTTAAATTTGGTCACAATTTAATTATATGACTGTGCAGAAATATGTAAATTCCTTGAAAGACTTTATATTTCAGAAATGTACGATAATATCAACTTGCTGGTATTAATAAATGCAGTGACGGGAATCTTGTGTGACTCTTGATGTGTCATGTGTACTTTTCAAATTTGGTGTGAATGAGACTGGGTACCAGACGTTCTCATACTAACCCTGTGAACAACAGCATTGATTTAATACAGACACTCACCAGTAATTGACGTGTCTCAAACAGGAACATGGGCACAATTGTTAGTGACTTATGTGTTATTTTAATAATATCTTAGTGTTCAATAAATGTACATTTTTTAATCAAATAAATAAAATCATACCAAATACTTTAAGAGGTGTATTTACTTATACTAGCATACCCTTGTTTACACAGCACTCACATTGAGGAGACAACACAGACATTCTGAAAAAAAAAATAAAAAAAAATATATATATATATATATACAGTATTAATTATAAAAAAGAGGACGGCTGCACTCGGTGGCGGCTTGATGGAAAAAATGTAGTTATTTATTAACTCATGCCGCCAATATTTTGACATATGTACCTCACCTTGACAAAGGGGCATGTTTGGCCACGAAAATGTCAGCAGCGTGAGTTATTAAAGAACAACGTTTTTTTTACATCAAGCCACCTCCGAGTGCCGCCGTCCTCTTTTCTATATATATGTGCACATCATTGGAAGGCACCAGAGCATCATATATTATTCCAGGGAGTGCCAGTTCATCAATTATATATATATATATATATATATATATATATATATAGGCAGCACAACCAATACCAGTTCAATTAAAGTTCCTGGTGCCTTCCATAGGTGCTCCTTGGAAAGAGCCCAAATATACTTCTATACTTCACATGTAGTGGCGTCACTCCAGCAATAAGAGCCCACAACAGCAGGAATATGATCATGTTCCTGCTGTCGTGGGCTCTTATTACTGGAGTGCCGCAGCTACAAGTGAAGTATATATATATATATATATATATATATATCTATATCTATATCTATAGTACAGTGCAAAAGTTTAGGCAGGTGTGGAAAAAATGCTGCAAAGTAAGAATGCTTTTAAAAATAGAAGTGTTAATAAATTATTTTTATCAATTAACAAAATGCAAAGTGAAATACAGGCAGGTACTTATCCATCATGCAATTCCACCAGGGAGGCATCTGATTGACTCCAAATTTATTCTGTAGCAGTACAATGACCCCAAAAATACAGCAAATGTCATTAAGAACTATCTTCAGCGTAAAGAGGAACAAGAAGTCCTGTAAGTGATAATATGGCCCCCACAGAGACCGGATCTCAACATCATTGAGTCTGTCTGGGATTACATGAAGAGACAATAGGATTAGAGCAAGCCTACATCCAAAGAAGATCTGTGGTTAGTTCTCCAAGATGTTTGGAATGGTATTCGGTCTATAGATCTACACAAAAAGGTCTACAGTCAAAAGGTAGACCAATGATGGTCGACATACATTAGGTCTACAGGGTCAAAGGGTCAACAATCAAAAGGTCGACAGTCAAGAGGTCAACAGGATCAAAGGTCTACAGTCAAAAGATCAACAGGGTCAAAAGGTCGACAGTCAAAAGGGAGACGGGGTCAAAAATTTGACACATAATTTTTAGGTTTTTAAATTTTTACAACTTTTGCTGCATATACTATCCATGTCACAAACTATTGCCTTTAGTAACCATGTGGTGAGTGAAGCGAAGCGAGCCACCGAGTCTGAAAGATTGCGAGAAAAGCTAGCCCACGAGGGGCCGCATTTCATTAAATTAACTATCCATTTCACAAACTATCACCATCAGTAACCTTGTGGCGAGCGGAGCGAGCCACCGCGCCTGAAGTGCAGTGAGAGAAGTAAGCCCGCGAAGGGATGCACTTAAAAAAACTGGGGTAAAAAAAGTTAAAAACACAAAACAACACCCAATTTTTTTGTGTGTCAACCTTTTGACTGTCAACCTTTTGACTGTCGACCATTTGACCCTGTCAACCTTTTGACTGTCGACCTTTTCACCCTGTCAACCTTTTGACCCTGTCGACCTTTTGACTGTCGACCTTTTACTGTCGACCTAATGACTGTCTATCTTTTTAATGTCTTCTGTATAGGAACTGTTGTATATATCAAAAACAAATGTTTTTAAAAGTCAATACTAATATTATTACTGATTCCCTGTACTTTTGATTTGGTGATTCATGTTATATGTATCAATATTGATACAGGACCTCCAATTAGTTATGGTTAAATAGGTTAAACATGTTTAGAGCTTTAGTTCATGCGCAGTATACCATAAATATTGCTATTTTTATGTTTTACTGTGCTTCTAAATAAAATTAAATACATTTTATCAAATTATAATCGGGTTTGAAAAGTTTTAGATACATGTTATTGACCTAATTCAATCATAAAAACCCTGACAATCTCTGAACAGTTTTTGAGAAGTATATTAGACAGATAAGAGGGGAATTCAAATATGCCCAAAAAATGTTCAGGTCAACAAAACAGGCTATACTGCAATTTTTTTTGACCGCAATTCAATTGAATCTTGTGTTTTTTCGCCAGAAAATTGATCCAATTTTTGCCAAAAACACATAGGATCCTGGATACGTTCCCGGAACTATGTGATTTTGCGACTGTGGCTACGAAAACAGGTCACTTATTGGGGATTTTTTTAGGGACCTTAGTGGGTACCGGAAAAAAAAATCCCGGTAAGTATCGGCGTCTAGGCTAATTGGATATCCCAAGGGGCATCAATTACTGTGGCTAATTGAATTTCCCCTTAGTGGTTAATAAACAGTTCACCATATACAATAAGGTGCACACAAAACAATTGTGGACTTGTCTTCTCTGCTAACAGTCATACAGCTGAAGTTTAGTGATAAATGTAATTTAGAACATCAGTCATTTCGGTAAATACTTAAGCCGCAAAACTTAAACCTTGTTTGCATGCAAATAATTATACATTCCAAAGGCAGGTCAAAGTTATGAAGTAAGATGGTTATAATGTGATTGTTTTATCATTTGGCCGTATTCCTCGTTTGATTACTTTCCATTGTAATGCTTCTATAATAGACACTTCCAAGTTTACAGGATTCAGTACTTGTGACAATTCTTAAATGTCCCTTTCATAAAATAAGCACATTCCCTCAACAGCCCATTATGTAAATGAGATTTGAAAATAGTTTTTCAAGGAAATTACTTCATACTGTCAAAGTATATGGATTCGGCACCATAAAACCCACTGGAATGGTAAGGAATCACCAGGATGAATCTGTGCAATACTCATTACTTTCCAGAAGGATGTCATAAAGTCTGATGGGCAAGGATCGGAACGTTTTACAGCTCTCAGCAAAGCGCTACAACGTGCGTGCATATGATATTGTAGTTCAAGTGTCTTGACCAGTGAGGGAAACCATTCGGGGATTAAAATAAGCATCAGAGTAGTCTATCGGCTACTCTTGCGTGATATGAAGAAAATAAACAGCACTCTTTGTCTTCATTTCTGTCTACATTCCAAATTAGAAAATAAAATCATTGAATGTTTTTGAACATCTTTTTATTGTTTTTGAACTAAGTAAAAAAAAAAATTAAATAGATAATTGCACAATAAAGAAAACATCTAGTTCAGTAGGCCAGATTCCGAGGTTACGGAGATCATGCACAGCTGTGCATACGCCTGTATTCTTAAGTGGGAAAATACGCAAATACCACTTTAAGCATTCCTCTTGTGTACTGCCATGCTATGGACATCGCTAGGCCAGCTACAGTACTGTACGCCCACTTTTCTTGTCTGAGTATTGCTCATGTGCACTGGTGGATTCGATTTCTCTACTATCAATGCTCCATAGGTTGCAGTATGAACTACTCGAGCAGCTCCTGCCTGGTTCAGAGTCTCCCTTGTAACTTTCATAAGATAGGGCCATTGTGGGTGTGGTGCTGTGAACGAGATCGGAGCTGGATGCAGAAACGTGCCCATGTTACTCCTATTAAATTCTCATGACCCCTCCTCTTTTGCAAAAGACTTTAGGTTACGTCTCATTCTCCACATTGAACCACCCAGGGATCGCAAGGAGCCGTCTTAAGTAATAGCGATGTTGTATGCAAATGAGTAATCCATCCAGTTTGTCAATTATTGATCTTAATGTTCATTCTCTCAACTGTGTGCGTTCTGAATCAGGCCCAGTGTCATATGTTGCATTATTTTGCAAACAAGCCCAATTCAAAGTTAAAATTTAAATTTTGTGTAGATTACAATAAAGAAAAAAAATTGCCCCCAATTGAGCAAGAATAAATTCTCAGCCGCAAATTAAAAAAAAATATGAGAATAATAGATTGTATGGGATGTAGTTGGCATCTCAACGGTCATGATCCCAGTGGTCAGAAGACCGGCGCCAGAATCCCGACACCACTCAGAATCCCGACAGTCAGCATGCCAAACGTAAGTATGCCAGGGAGGGCTAGGGATAGGCTGTGGGGGTGGGGGTAGGTGGGGGGAAGGTTAGGGTTTGGCACTACTGGGCAGGGTTAAGATTAGGCTATGGGAGGTGAGGGTTAGTGATAGGCTGAGGGATGGGAGGGTTAGGGTTAGGCTGTGGGAGTGGTGGGTTAGGGTTAGGCTGCGAGTAGGGAGGGTTAGGGTTAGGCTGAGTAACAGGAGGCTTATTCTGCAGGACTGGATAGTTAGGGATAGATTGTGTGTAGGGAGGGTTAGGGGGAGGGTAAGGAGAAGGGCTGGCAGGCTTAGGGAAAAGTGTCAGGATTCTAAATGTCGGAATGCAGCTGTCGGTATTCTGATTGCCTGCATCCTAACTGTTGGGATCTTGTACCCAATTTGATTGTATAAGCAGCGATCTTGTAGATTAAGCATGCAGGGAGGCTGACTTCCTTGTCTCCTTTTGGCCATTTGAAGAATTTCCTGAGGGCAGATGGCATGAAATTGGAACTGCATTGGTTAAGTTGGAAACACTAATGTTTAAAAAAAACACAATTATGCGTTCCAAAAAAAGAACCTCAATCAAATTGTGAGCATGGAAGTATTGGTTTGTAGATGTTTTGCAGCCTCAGGACCCGGATGCCTCAGAGATACAGTATTGATCTACCAATTAGTTGTACCAGCAACATTTAGATGCGAATGTCACAGCATCTGTCTGTGACCTGAATCAGAATTCACAATTTGCATCATAAAGCAACAATCCAAAATTCCCAAGTAAATCTGTAATAGAATGGCTGAAGCGAAACAAAATGTGTCTTTTAAGCCAGTAAAATTATAGACATTCTGTAAGCTCATTTGAAATGTTGTACATTCTTCTTCTTCTGCACCACAATGTGATTCTGCAACACAATTTTACATCAATACATAAAACAGGATTACAGCATATTAAAATACTGTACCCAATAATAGTTTATAGACAGTAGGTTGACAGATGGCCTGAGTAATAAACTAATGCTGTAGGGGGCTGATAGGCTGTTATGAAGAAGTCAGACTTAAGGGCTCATTTGAAGTTGTGGATGTTGGTAGAGTCTGATATA
This sequence comes from Pseudophryne corroboree, assembly GCF_028390025.1. Classification (NCBI taxonomy): domain Eukaryota; kingdom Metazoa; phylum Chordata; class Amphibia; order Anura; family Myobatrachidae; genus Pseudophryne; species Pseudophryne corroboree. Next base: position 369,941,288 of record NC_086450.1, on the reverse strand, counting down.
ATAGGCTGACAAAGTGTGTTCCAGAGCAGTGGAGCATGGGTTAAATCTTGGGTGCAGGAGAAAAAGGAGGGTAGAGATGAGGGAGAGAAGTAAGGGGCAGATTTATCAACAAGCTATATTCCTGTTCTCACTTGTTACAAATAATAAATGGTGCTACACCCCATCAGCCCCTGTCATTTTTTGAACACATGACAGAAGCTAATTGGCTGGAGCATGGTTTATCATTCATAATGAGTGATAACAAGTCTATCACTCATTGCAAAATCTGCCCCTGACTCCAAGATACAGAAGAACAGGAATGGGTTTAGTGTACTGGATTTGTATTTGGCGAGAGTAGTGTTGGTACAAGGGGGAGGTGACTGGAGATGGAAAAGCTATAGGAGTAGATATTATGTTCAGAAGGAGGGAATGGGAAGTTGGTGAGGACAGATACAGTATGTCACACCACTGGTAAAAGACAACCTCAAGAAAGTCACCACTGGAGTGAGCGTGAAAGATAGTCCATTGTTTGAGCCAAAAAGGTGAAGCAAGGGAGAAAAGTTTGGATTCAGCATCACCAGAAGGATTGTCATCATCGTGAAGTCCTTAAGGATGAGTGTAGGAAGGTCAGAGGTGAGAAAGATGGCAAAGTTTGCTTTGAAGTGGATTGTGGGGCCAGGGGAATAGTATATGACCATTACCTTCAGGTAAACAGGGTGGAAGAGGCAGATAGGCTGTTACTCAGAGAAAAAGAAAGAGAGAGAGGACTCGGAGGATAAAATTTGTATGGTGCATCAGACCAAAAAAAGAGAAGGAAAATGAATGTTTACTGTGCAGAGTAAGTACTGGCTACTTTTGCATTTAACTATCAAATGTTAGAAAGCTTCTTTTTTTTTTTACGTTTCTGTTCGAACGGCGAAACACAGCATTTTGCTGCTAGGTAAACATATGTGTGTGTGGCTTAACTGTACATGTGTGTGTCTATAAATGTAGGTGTGTGTGTGTATATATTTATATATATAAATATATATATATACATATACTTGCATTTAACAAGTTGTTTCCTGATTGCCATTTTACTTATTGATATTAATTACCTGTACAATTCGGGCACCGGGACCAGTTGCAGGGAATTTGGAGTGCCGGACATCTTGTGTATACTATATATATAGTATGTGAACCCTTTGGAATTTCCTGGATTCGTGCATAAATTGGTCATGAAATGTGTTCTGATCTTCATCTAAGTCACAACAATAGACAAACACAGTCTGCTGAAACTAATACCACACAAACAATTATATTTTCTCAGGTTTTTATTGAACACACCATGTAAACATTCACAGTGCAGGATGGACAAAGTATGTGAACCCTTGGATTTAATAACTGGTTGACCCTCCTTTGGCAGCAATAACCTCAACCAAACATTTCCTATAGTTGCATATCAGACCTGCACAACGGTCAGGGGGAATTTTGGACCATTCCTCTTTACAAAACTGTTTCAGTTCAGCAATATTCTTGAGTTGTCTTGTGTGAATCGCTCTCTTGAGGTCATGCCACAGCATCTCAATCGTGTAGAGGTCAGGACTCTGACTGGGCCACTCCAGAAGGCGTATTTTCTTCTGTTGAAGCCATTCTGTTGTTGCTCTATTTCTGTGCTTTGGGTTGTTGTCCTGTTGCATCACCCATCTTCTGTTGAGCTTCAATTGGTGGATAGATGGCTTTAAGTTCTCCTGCAAAATGTCTTGATAAACTTGGGAATTAATTTTTCCGTCGATGATAGCAATCTGTCCAGGCCCTGAGGCAGCAAAACAGCTCCAAACCATGATGCCCCCTCCACCATACTTCACAGTTGGGATGAGGTTTTGATGTTGGTGCGCTGTGCCTTTTTTTCTCCACACATAGTGTTGTGTGTTCCTTACAAACAACTCAACTTTGGTTTCATCTTTCCACAGAATATTTTGATAGTAGTGTTGTGGAACATTCAGGTGCTCTTTTGCAAACTTCAAATGTGCAGCAATTTTTTTTGGGACAGCAGTGGCTTCCTCCGTGGTATCCTCCCATGAACTCCATTCTTGTTCAGTGTTTTACGTATGGTAGATTCATCAATAGAGATGTTAGCATGTGCCAGAGATTTCAGTAAGTCTTTAGCTGACACTCTAGAATTCTTCTTCACCTCATTGAGCATTCTGTGCAGTGCTCTTGCAGTCATCTTTACAGGACACCCACTCCTAGGGAGAGTAGAAACAGTGCTGAACTTTCTCCATTTATAGACAATTTGTCTTACCGTGGACTGATGAACATCAAGGCTTTTAGAGATACAATACTTTTGTAACCCTTTCCAGCTTTATGCAAGTCAACAATTCTTAATCGTAGGTCTTCTGAGAGCTCTTTTCTGCGAGGTATGGTTCACATCAGGCAATGCATCTTGAGAATTGCAAACTCAAAACTGGTGTGTGTTTTCTATATGGCAGGCCAACTTTAACCAACACCTCCAGTCTCGTCTCATTGATTGGACTCCAGGTTGGCTGACTCCTGACTCATTAGCTCTTGGAGAAGTTATTAGCCTAGGGGTTCACATACTTTGTCCACCCTGCACTGTGAATGTTTACATGGTGTGTTCAATAAAAACATGAGAACATATAATTGTTTGTGTGGTATTAGTTTCAGCAGACTGTGTTTGTCTATTGTTGTGACTTAGATGAAGATCAGAACACATTTTATGACCAATTTATGCACAAATCCAGGAAATTCCAAAGGGTTCACATACTTTTTCTTGCAACTGTATATATATACAGTATGATATCCCGGCAGACGGGATGTTGTCTGTCAGGATCCCAACAGTGGCATCCCATCGCTCATTGCACTCGCCATACTTCGGGCGCGGTGGTGAGCTTTGCTCGCCACAGGTACTATTCTCCCTTGGGTGGTGGCATGGACGAGGAATGCCAGTGGCGGGGAATACCGGGGAGCGGTCAGTATTCCAACCACTGGCATTTTACCGGCTGTCGGGTTTCCGGCATCAGGATCCTGAACGCCATGATCCTGAATGCCGGTATATTAACTACATCCCATATATAAACCCCCCCTGTAAAAATCCTGCGTTTGTCCCTGCATTCTTTATAAGAAAGCTGAAGTGTTTACTTCAATGGCCCACAGAGCCACCAGTTTGGTGGCAGAAAGTCTGTGAACCTTCTGTTATATGTATGGACAAAGTTATTGTGAATAAATAAATAATGCACAATCTGGAATAGGCTTATCTAATGAAGATGAGTAAGCCAGCGCTGCACCAAGTATGAACATGAACTTGGCTAAGTAGCAGCTGTCTGCAGTAGAATGTGTCTGTTTGCTATTTATAATGGATGAGAATAAAATTCAGCACTTTATTTAGGTTTGAACACAGGTGCATAAAAAGCACAAAGTAATACTGAACACTGAGATTTTCCTCTATGTCTTATACTGTAACTGAATATTTCACTCTCTGGTGTTAGATATCTGTTAAATCAGCATGCATAATTCATTTTTTAGACAAAGCTGAGGAAACTGCCTGGGACAGTTTAGAATTTGTAGAAATATTATTTTCCATTAATTGAACAATTTCACAGGTGGAAACACAATACAGCACTAGTTTTTTGTTAGACTGAAGTGACGATTTACAGGAAAGATATAGCAGAAATGACACAGTTTACAAAATAATTAGCTACAGTACTGTATGTATTATAGATAGTTGTTTATAACTGCAATCATTCACACAGACACACACACACACACACACACACACACACACACACACACACCCTGAATTCAACTGTTCAGAATGCTATTTTTTTTCATAACAAATAACAGGAAATTACAGTATAAGGTAGAAGAAGATATCACCTTGGCAAGATGCAATGTTGGTGACCTATGCAAAATAACCATGTAGTAAGGTAACAAACAGTTCTGCAAATTGAGGTGCTACAGGTTCACCCACTGATTTAAAGCACACCAAAACCAAATGACAGTTGTTTCAAAATTGGGTGCCATGGCAGGAGTGCCTCTGGACACTTGCAAGGGTGCCCTGGGTTGGTGGTACAGGGACCAAGTCAAATTATTTATGGTCAATTTATTAGGCAAATGCAGTGCTTATGAGTTCCAATCATAAAATATGTGGACAAAAAGATGCTAATCCTAACCCTCACCACACAACTGAACCTAATGGTGCCCATACACTTGTGCGATTGCATTCAACGCGATATCGGGCCCGATTTCCCTTGAAGCTCACCTTGAGATAAATCGCATCGAACATGCTTTTTTATTGTGCATTCAATGCGCATACAATCCTGCAATTTATCAGATGGCATCAGATGATCAAATGATAGCGCAACACATGCTGACCAAAGCACACCAGATTTATCTGCAAGATCTTTAAAAATGTAAATAGTGGGCTGGGCTATCTGGGGGATATATAAACAAGCAGCCATTTTATAGTCTGTGCACTCCTGTTTGCTTTGTGACTAGAGAAGTTTGGTTTATACCTGCTGCTCGTTCCACATTGCTAGCTACCGTGCACTGCTTTGTTCTGCTTGCATTACAAAATGTTTCTATGCTGCTGTGTGTGTAGAGATGGATTCTGCTCGCTATCAGGCTCTCATGTGCTACTCTGTGCTGAAGATAAGGGGAGACAGGGAGAGGGCCCAACAAAGGCAGAGAGAGAGATCTTGCTGGACAAAGGAGTGCTGCTTAAGTGGCCTACTCGTTCCTACATGCCCCTCCTGGATGAGATCAGGGACAACATCCCGGATGACTACCGCATAGATGATGACACCTTCCAGGAGTTGCTGCATCTGGTGACCCCCCTCATGCAGAAGCGGGATACCAAATGGCGGGTGCCTATCCCTGCTTAGGAGGGGCTCGTGGCTACCCTGCGGTTCCTTTCTACTGGACAGTCGTTTGAGGAGCTGAAGTTTGGGACTCGTATCTCTGCGCAGGCTTTGGGACACATCATACCTGAAACCTGCAAGGCTATTATCAAGGTGCTATTATCAAGTACTGCAAGGTAAGAAAATGACACCACACATTGCTTGTCATGTAACAAAATTTTTATTTTGCAAACTGAATTTGGTAGAAAAAATATGTGCTTTTTATTTCAAGACATAACTTTATTAAATATGTGGCCAACATGGCTGAACTTTAGCAAACAGTATAAGTTTTCATGATGCAGCACATCTGCATCATTACATTTATGAAATGGGAAAAAAAAAGCTATATATAGCAACAAATGTGGTGCATTCTGATACTACACCATTGAGTGGCACCGCAGCAATGGCACAATGCACACATGCAACTTGGGGTAGGAAGATGGACCACTCAATGCTGTAATATCAGAATGCACCACATCTGTTGCTATATATAGCAAGGGCAGCATTTCATTTGTGAAACGTAAAAAAAATTGGCATATATATATATATATATATATATATATATATATCAAAATATAACTATTTTTAAAAATATGCAGCCAACATGGCTGAACTTTTTCAAACAGTAACTTTATAGTAGCATATGGTGCAGTATTAGATATGGTTGTAGTGGCACGTGATTTCAGACTCTACTGTGAGGAAGAGTGCCTGTGGGTGACTGAACAGAAGAGAGAGACTGCCTATAACCGCCTGGTGGAGTAGTCAAAGCTCACCTTCTTAGCAGACACTGTGGCCTAGGTCTGGAAAAATTGAGACTCCCCGGCACCAACAACCTGCCCCTAGCAGCATGTTTGTATTGTGCACCTGAAAGCGGTGCCACTTTTAACCATAGTTTTCATGATGCAGCACATTTGCATCATTACATTTATGAAATTAAAATAAATTGCTAGATATAGCAGCAGATGCGGTGCATTCTGATAATACAGCTTTGAGTGGCACTGCAGCCAGGGGCACAATGCACACATGCAGCTTGGGGTAGGAAGATGGGTCACCGGTTCCACCAACCTGCACCAAGTTGCATGTGTGCATTGTTCCCCTGACTGTGGTGCCACTCAAAGTATCAGAATGCACCACATCTGCTGCAAAATAGTGCATTAATACATTTGTGAACCAAAAAATAGTTGTATATATATTTATATATAAACATAAGTATTTTTAGTAATATGCGGCCAACATGGCTGAACTTTTTCAAACACTAGAACATTATATTAAGGTTTCTTAAAATTTTAATTTTGAATATAAATATGGTGCAGTATGATATGTTTTTTGAGTGGCAGCATTTTCAGGGGCACAATGCACACATGCAGGTAGGCCCGGCTTCAGGCTCCCCGGTACCATCAACCTGACCAAAGCTGCATTTGTGCCTTGTCCACCTGAAAGCGGTGCCACTAAAATGCCGTATATCATACTGCACCAGATCTATCGCAATATACACCAGGGCAGCATGAATTTTATATATACCAACAGATGTGGTGCATTCTGATACTACGGTGTTGAGTGTCAGCGGTGCCAGGGGTGCAATGCACACATGCAGGAAGATGGGTCCCCGGTACCATCAACCTGTCCCTAGCAGCATGTGTGCATTGTCCGCCTGAAAGCGTTGACACTCACCGTGGTATCAAAATGCACACAATCTGTTGATATGTATAACAAGGGCAGCAGTAAATGAGAATTACCCTACATTTGAAAGAGACTTGTCTCCTCCACCTCCTCTTGTCCCCCCTGTGTTGTCAAGGATGTCAAAATTGTGGAGGGGACGGTGGATGTGTGGCTGGCTTGGGAAGGGTAGCTGGGTTGAGGAGGAGATTGGATAGTGGGGGAACGGTGGGTGGATGGGGGTGGGGGTTCACGATAATGGGAAGAGTGGCTGGTTTGAGGAGGAGGGGTTTGAGGAGGATGAAAGTGGAGGAAGGGTAGGTGGATGGGGTCTGCAGTTGCAGATAACTGGGATGCGGAGGAGGATGGGTACTGGAGGAAGAGTAGGTGGGTGGTGAACTGAAGGTCAATGGGAGATGAGGAGCAGGTGCTTGAGGTTCTGGCCCATGAATGTTCCACTCTGGTATCAGTTGTCCTGTGAGTGTTTTGTACAAAACCTGTGGCACCAGGCGCTGGTACTCTACTTGCTGCTGCTCGGAAACCTTACGCATGGTTTTGCTAATATATGACGCAAAGTCATCAAATTCATCTGGTTTCCAGAGCAGCTGTAAACGGGCCTCCAAAAGTAGTGGGTCTACAACAAATTTGGTTTTCCATGGCTTCCTCCTGGAACCCTATAGCTGTGGAGATTTTGGTTCCTCTGGTGATGTGTTAATGAGGTCAGGGGTACAGCTGAGGTCTTCAGGTGTCTGTAGTATAAAAAAAAACATATTTAGTAAATATTCAAACATTTTTTCTTCATTTACAGTTCCCCACAAGCGTGGAAGAATGGCAAGCTATTGCAGAGGACTTTGAGAGGCGCTGGAATTTCCCAAACTGTGGTGGTGCGATAGACGGGAAACTTGTGCATATCCCCAAACCCACCAACAGCAGGTTGGACTAGTTCAATTATAAAGGCTACTTTAGCATTGTTCTTGTGGCGGTAGTCAATGCAAACTATTAATTTATTTTCTTGGATGTTGGGAAAAATGGTCGTTGCTCAGATGGTGGATCCTTGAAAAATATGCGCTTGTATGATAGGCTCACCATCAACTCCATTCATCTGCCGCCTGTTGAGCAAACAAAGAATGGCATGGGATTTGTGTTCGTGGCAGATGAGGCCTTCGCACTGCATGAACACATAATGAACCCCTACCCACAAAGAGTCCTGAACCACGATAGGCGCATTTTCAACTACTGCCTCTTTAGAGCCCGTCGGGTTGTTGAGAATGCATTTGGCATTCTCAGTAACCGGTTCAGGATCTTCCACCGACACATCAACATGAGGCTGGACAAAATTGACTGTGTAGTAACAGCATACTGTATACTGCACAACATGCTCCAACGCAAGGTCACGAGGCAAATGCCTCTGCTCCTAGCAGGACCAGAAGACCCCAACTAGCCATTTGTGAAAGTGCCGATTTCCTCGGTGGGACAACCTGCAGTAACCTTACGCGGCACTGCAAGGGCAAAAGAGGTCCGTGAAAAATATAATGCCTTTTTCAATGGGGAAGGAGCTGTGGCATGGCAGGAGGAATATATTAGCTAAGAACAATTTAAAAGCAACTTACACCTTTGGCCTACTCCACATCCAGACTTCCCTCCTCGGACTCTGCCATCACCACTAGGGACTCCTAGCTGACCGTTTCTCTACGAGGAAGTTTAGTTCTTTGTAGTACCATAGCTGCGGCACATAGACCTTGTCTGCACCAGCCCCTGACCTCTTGGACTCCTCCACCTTGTGGTTCTCTTTTACAAAGACTGTCCATATATTGGCAATTTTCTTCCAGACCCAGGCCACCGAGGCCGCAAAGAAGGTGGGCTTGGAGTACTCCACCAGACGGTTATAAGCAGCCTCCCTTTTCTGTTTGTTGCTGTAGTCTGGTGAGGACGTCAGCCACAGACACTCCTCCTCACGGTACAGGCTGATAAAGCCCTATAGGAAATCGCGGCTCTCATAGTACATCTGCAGAATGAAAAAAAAGGAAAATTAATAAACATGAAAAAAGTTCCATTATTCTGGTTAAATTAATTTTGTTTTCTAGTATTATTCTGGTTAGATAAAGTTTGTTTTCTAGTATTATTTTGGTTAAATAAAGTTTTTTTCTAGTTACTGCTGTGAGTTATCTGAAATATGTTGTTATAATACATTGGTGTGCAGGGTGCAGCAGCATAATGGTTGGCAGTGGCTTGCAGTGGGGCAACATAATGGCGGACAGGGCGCAGCAGCCAGGGGCTTGCAGTGGTGCAGCATTTTGGGCAGTGGGCCAGTATAATGGTGGGCGCAGCGACATAATGGTGGGTAGTGGCTTGCAGTGGGGCAGCATAATGGTGGGCAGTGGCTTGCAGTGGGGCAGAATAATGGCGGACAGGGCATGGCCAGGGGCATGCAGTGGTGCAGCATTTTGGGCAGTGGGCCAGTATAATGGTGGGTGCAGCAACATAATGGTGGGTAGTGGCTTGCAGTGGGGCAGCATAATGGTGGGCAGTGGTTTGCAGTGGGGCAGCATAATGGCAGACAGGGCATGTCCAGGGGCTTGCAGTGCTGTAGCATTTTGGGCAGTGGGCCAGTATAATGGTGGGTGCAGCAGCATAATGGTGGGCAGTGGCTTGCAGTGGAGCAGTATAATGGCGGAAAGGGCATGGCCAGGAGCTTGCAGTGGGGCAGCATTTTGGGCAGTGGGCCAGTATAATGGTGGGTGCAGCAACATAATGGTGGGCAGTGGCTTGCAGTGAGGCAGCATAATGGTGGGCAGTGGCTTGCAGTGGGGCAGCATAATGGCAGACAGGTCATGTCCAGGGGCTTGCAGTGGTGGAGCATTTTGGGCAGTGGGCCAGTATAATGGTGGGTGCAACAACATAATGGTGGGCAGTGGCTTGCAGTGGGGCAGCATAATGGTTGGCAGTGGCTTGCAGTGGGGCAGCATTTTGGGCAGTGGGCCAGTTTAATGATGGGTAAAGCAGCATTAATTGTGGCCAGTGGTGGTAAAACATCATAATAATCATTGGTGGCCAGTGGTGTAGCCTGCCTTGGAGCTCAGCAGCGTGCTTCCAGCCTCCTCTCCAGTCATGTGCGTAGTGGGGGGAAGAGGAGTGGCCAGGAAGTTGGCTCCTATCTTCACAGATCGCTCATCGCAGTGTGATAAATCGAAAGTGGTAAAAAACAGCATGCGATCACACTGCGATTTGATAAATATTAAGTGCACCACATACTATCTTGAGACGCGAGATTCGACCGGCGTGCCCATGCATTGTGTCACATGGTACCTAAAATGTACATACAGTCCTTCGATTTATCTCACAGATGTGGTCGAAATCGAAGGATTGTACCTGATATCTCACAAGTGTATGTGCTACATGAGGATAACCTATATAAACACAATTTACTTAATTTAATATCTTTTTCTGAATGTTTCAATTAACAACTTTTGGCCTAGGGGTGCAGAGAAAAAAATACTGATACTCTAGGGTGCCGTGATTTTAAAAAGTTTGGGAACCACAGCCATGTGATATGTGATTTCACATTTAGTAGAGCAGAGAGAGAGAAGACCATAAGAGAGGATGTAGGTACCTTATCAGCATTCAGAATACTGACAAGCTCGAGGGGAACAACAGTATGTCGCAACCAACATGCCGACATGCTAGTACTGCTTTACCATCATGTTTAAAGTTGTAAAGCTGAGATGTTAATGCTTAACTTCACAGTACAACAATAGTATGTTGGCATGTCAAGTATGACATAACAACTATTGGGGTCTGTGCATGAGAGGCCTGCAGGATACAGTACATTAAGCATCGGATTTTGCATATGATTCATCCCGCCAATGATCGCAAGCATAACGGCATTTACTAACACTATATACTTGAATAAAATCACAAAGAATTGCTCTCCCGATAAGAGCTGCCCTTTGCGATGATACTACTTCCAGGTTTATGACACGGGAGTCCTATCTGTGCATGTGTCACTGCTTGAGCTGGCTGGGAGTCACGCTGCTAGGAGACACACTGCTAGGAGGAGGAGACACACTGTTGCTGACCCAGAACCAAAAATGATGGGAGCCGGACGGAGGGTGCAAGGTGCCAGGGGCCGGTCGGAGGAGCGGGGAGAAGGACAGAGGTTCCGGGAGCCAGACTGAGGGGCAGGGAGCCGGACGGGGGTGCAGGGAGCCGGACAGTGGTGCGGAGGTGCAAGGAGCAAAACCCCGATTTCCCCCCAGATCCCAGAAGTGCTACTGCAGGGGTGCATCTGCTGGAGGCCTGCTGCAGGGGTGCATCAGGGGCTGGCCAAAGGTGCTGGGGCTGGACGAAGGTGCTGGGTACACGTGCAGGATAGAAGGCCGTGAATCGTGAGCAGTGACTAGTGAGTGGGTGCTGCGGTAGGAGGTCCAGATACTCACAGGACTCCGGGGTCTGCAGCAGGAGGTCCAGACAGATCCAGACTCCACCCGGACACGCAAGAATCCTTATCATTACTGTGTTGACTGTTTTGCATTGATACATTATTACACATTGTATTACTAATTACTGCTCTGTTGTTGAATATTGTTTCTCTTCACAGCTAGGCTATAGCACCGTATTGTATTGCATAGTTTTTATTGTTTTTTTCTGAAGGTAACAGGGAGTTAGAACTTTCAAACAAAATGGGTGGGGCCATGATTGAGAATCTCACTCACTGCATGTCGTGCAAGATGTATGCGCACCTGGAGCAACCGTCCCAGTGTGAATACATCTGCGCAAAGGGGTGTGCGAATGGTTGCCCTGGAAGCCCAGGTACCTGATCTAGAGCAAACCATTACGCGACTGAGAGATATTCACAATCTCGAGTAAAGTGGAGGAGTTGCAGAGGTGGACAGTCGTAGATGAGGATGAACAGGTAGCCAGCTGGGTCATGGTTAGAAGGAAGAAGAAGAGGGGGAGACAGGACATCTCCGCTCTGCCAAACCCCAAAAAATTTGCCCGATTGGACGAAGTTTCTGGGGATGGCAGTGAGGAAATGACAGAGCTGGAGGATACCGTTCCCTCTAACAACCGGAGGAGCGGTTCCTCTGACACAAAGGGGATAAATGAAAGTGAGGTACCTAGTCAGATTGTGGTGGTAGGGGATTCTATCATCAGGAAGACAGACAGGGCAATCTGCTACCGGGACCGTGATCACCATACAGTCTGTGGTCTCCTGGGTGCTCAGGTACGTCACATTGCGGACCAGGTAGAAAGATTGTTGGGAGGAACCGAGAATGACCCGGCGGTCTTGGTGCATGTGGTAGGTGGGATGTCCTTAAGAAAGTTTCTAGGGACCTAAGCCAGAAACTAAAGGCAAGGGCATCTAAGGTAATATTCTCTGAAATATTACCTGTGCCACGCGCTAGTCCAGGGAGGCAGAGGGAGATTAGGGAGGTAAATGTGTGGCTTAGAGACTGGTGCAGGAAAGAGAGGTTTGTGTTCTTGGAACACTGGGTGGACTTTTCAGTCAGGCGCCATCTTTTTTGTTGCGACGAATTGCACCTGAATAAGGAGGGGGCAGCAGTGCTGGAGGGAAGGATGGTTAGAAGGTTGTAGGAGATTTTAAACTAGGAGCCTGGGGTGAGGGACAAGAAAGAATTAGTGGTACAACTATAGAGAGTAGAAAAGAGTGATGTATAAAATATAATGGGGGCGGAGAGGGGGGAAGGAGAAAAATAGTCAGTGATGGTAAATCAAGGAAAACTCAACTTCTTAAGGAAACATCTACAACTAAACTTGCAGTTCAGGGAAGTACTAAACGTAAGTGTATGCTTGCACATGCAAGAAGCATAACAAATAAAATGGGGGATTTAGAAATGATATTGCACTTAATGACCAATATGATATCATAGGCATTACAAAGACATGCTGGGACGATTCCCATGACTGGACAGTAAACATGGAGGGGTACACCCTCTTCAGAAGAGATAGGACTAATAAAAAAGGAAGGGGGTGTTTGTCTTTATGTTAAGCCATTTTTAGAACCTTATGTAAAGGAGGTCATTTACGAGGGGACTGGTGATAACGTGGAGTCATTATGGGTTGGGATTTCGAGTGGGGGTAAAGATACAAAGAAGCTTTAGATAGGGACATGCTACAAACCGCCAGATATTAGTGTGTGTGACGAATTACATCTCTTGCAGCAAATCAAAAAATCTGCAGGACTGGGGGATGTCATTATAATAGGGGACTTTAATTACCTGGACATAAAATGGAATATATAAACAGTAAATACAGCTAGGGGAAACAGGTTCTTAAACATGTTAAAAGATCACTACTTGTCCCAGGTAATCGAGGAACCAAATCGACAAAGGACAATACTGGAACTAATAATACAGAGATAATAACAAATGCTAAAGTAGGGGAGACCTTGGGAAATAGTGACCATAATATGATCACATTTGATATCAGCTTCTAAAAACAATACTATAAGGGTCTAACTAAGACTTTTAACTTTAGAAAAGCTAATTTGAACTTGCTGAAACAAGCAGTGAAGGACATCAATTGGGAAATTTTGTTTCATGGTAAGAATACAGCTGAAATGTGGTATGTTTTTACAACTGAACTCAATACGTACACTCATTTGTTCATTCCCAAGGTTAGCAAAACAGGAGTAGTAAATTCAAACCGATGTGGCTTAATAAGAAGGTCAAGGAACATATAGATAAAAAGAGGAGAGCTTTCAAAGCATTTAAGTCTGACGGGAAGGCGGAATCATTCCAGTTCTACAGGGAATGTAACAAAAAATTCAAAAAAGAAATCAGAGCAGCCAAAACAGAAAATGAAAAACAAACCACAAAGGAGAGTAAAACAAATCCCCAAAAGTTCTTTAAGTATATAAATGGTAAAAGGTTAAAAAAGGAAAATATTGAACGATTAAAGGGCGAGTTGGATGTCTTGATTAATGATGATAGGGAAAAAGCAGATTTATTGAATAAATTATTTTCATCAGTATTCACGAGAGAGGACCAGTTGACTGGAGTAGTGCACAGCATCAGCGATACAAAAGACCCATTGCTAAGTACATGGTTAAATGAGGAAGTAGTATGGGAGAGACTAAGTAAAATTAAGATAAATAAATCTCCTTGGCCAGATGAACTACACCCCAGGGTTCTTATGGAACTTTACTCAGAGCTATCAAGGCCCCTACATTTGATTTTCAGTGAGTCAATTACATCAGGAATGATACCGAAGGACTGGCATAAAGCAGAGGTAGTCCCAATATTTAAAAAGGGAATTAAAACTCATCCCAGCAACTATAGACCGGTAGGTTTGACATCTATAGTGTGGAAAATACTGGAAGGTATAGTAAGGGATAGTATACTAGAGTACTTAGATACCTCCAAGGTTATTAATAGGAACCAACATGGTTTTGTGAAGGAAAGGTCATGTCAAACTAACTTAATAAGCTTCTACGAGAAAGTGAGCAAAAACATTGATCGGGGTAAAGCAGTGGATGTGGTCTTTCTGGACTTTGCTAAGGTCTTTGACACAGTGCTACATAAGAAACTAATTTTTAAATTGAGAGAGCTTGGGGTGGGTAACACTATTTGTACTTGGGTAAGTAAGTGGCTGTACAACAGGGAACAGCGAGTGGTGATTAATGGGAAGTTCTCTGAATGGGCCTCAGTGCTTAATGGAATACTGCAGGGTTCAGGGAGAATGAGGTTCAATATAGAAAAATGTAAAGTTATGCACTTTGGGACTAAGAACAATCAGGCAGCTTATAAACTAAATGGCGAAAATGTAGGGATAACGTTAGTTGAAAAGGATTTGGGAGTGCTCATCGATAATAGACTTATTAGCAGTAAGCAATGTCAAAATGCAGCAACAAAAGCAAATAAGGTGTTAGCATGCATAAAACGGGGAATGGAGACCAGGGATGAGAGTGCAATCCTGCCACTGTATAAATCATTGGTGTGGCCGCACCTGGAATATTGTGTACAGTTCTGGGCACCACACTATAAAAAAGATATCTTGGAACTAGAAAGGGTTCAGAGGCGAGCCACCAAACTGCTTAAGGTGTTAAAGGCACTGAATTATGAGGAAAGACTTAACTTACAAGGTTAGATATGTTTACACTGGAAAAGAGGCGGCTGAGAGGGGACATTATTAATATTTATAAATACATTAAGAGACAATACAAGGACTTATCAGATGATCTGTTTATCAAAAAAATGCTACACAGGACACCCCCTGAGGTTAGTACAAAAAAAAGTCATACACAACGGAGGAAAAGGTTCTTCACAGTAAGAGCAGTAAGGATTTGGAATTCTCTACCAGAAGAGGTAGTAATGGTGGACTCACTAAATAAGTTTAAAAATGGATTAGATAAATTCCTAACTGATAGAAATATCCAAGGTTACAGCATCTAAATGATATTTAATTTTCTCTAACGTCCTTGAGGATGCTGGGACTCCGTAAGGACCATGGGGAATAGACGGGCTCCGCAGGAGATAGGGCACTTTAAGAAAGCTTTGGACTCTGGGTGTGCACTGGCTCCTCCCTCTATGCCCCTCCTCCAAACCACAGTTTTACACTGTGCCCAGAGCAAGATGTGTGCACTGCAGAGAGCTCTCCTGAGTTCTCTGCCTAGAAGCTTTTTTGTTTGGATTTTTTTCTACTTTTTTACAGGGAGCACTGCTGGCAACAGGCTCCCTGCATCGAGGGACTGAGGAGAGAGGAGCAGACCTTCTTGTCTAAGATAGGCTCTGCTTCCTCGGCTACTGGACACCATTAGCTCCAGAGGGGGTGAACACAGGTTCTTACTGGGCGTCCACCCCCAGAGCCGCGCCGCCGTTCTCCTCACAGAGCCAGAAGAACCGAAGTCAGAAGACGTCAGTCGGCAAAAGCCTTCAGCTTCACTGAGGTAACGCACAGCACTGCAGCTGTGCGTCATTGCTCCCATACACCTCACATACTCCGGTCACTGTAAGGGTGCAGGGCGCAGGGGGGGGGGGGGGCGCCCTTGGCAGCAATATAACACCTCTATTATGGCAAAAGACAATATACACGTACAGGTGGGCACTGTACATGTATATAAAAGAGCCCCCGCCATATTTTAGTAAGTTTGAGCGGGACAGAAGCCCGCCGCCCTCAGCACTCACCAGCACCATTTTCTCTCCACAGCACCGCTGAGAGGAAGCTCCCCGGACTCTCCCCGGACTCTCCCCTGCTTACACACGGTGAAGGGGTGTTTAAAAGAGAGGGGGGGGGCACATAATTGGCGGATAACATATTATACAGCGCGGCTGGGGGAAAAACATTTTGTGTTGGTCTCCAGGGTCATTGCGCTGGGGTGTGTGCTGGCATACTCTCTCTCTGTCTCTCCAAAGGGCCTTGAAGGGGATACTGTCTTCAGAAAAGAGGTTCCCTGTGTGTGTGAAGTGTGTCGGTACGCGTGTGTCGACACCGGAATGGGTTGATATGCTGAATGTCTTGAATGCAAATGTCAATCTATTGCATAAAAGGTTAGACAAGGCTGAAGCTAGGGATCAGTCAGGTAGCCAGTCCATGCCTGTCCCTGTGGTGCCAGGCCCTTCGGGGTCTCAGAAGCGCACCATATCCCAGATCGATGACACAGATACCGACACGGATACTGACTCTAGTGTCGACTATGAAGATGCAAAATTACAGCCGAGGGTTACAAAAGGTATTCGGTACATGATTATTGCCATTAAAGAGGTTTTGCATATTGCTGAGGAACCCCCTGTCCCTGACACGAGGTTACACATGTATAAAGGGAAAAAGTCTGAAGTCGCCTTTCCGTTCTCATTTGAACTGAGTGAATTGTGCGAAAAGGCTTGGGAATCTCCGGATAGGAGACTACAAGTTCCCAAAAGGATTCTTATGGCGTATCCTTTTCCACAAACGGATAGGATACGATGGGAATCTTCGCCTAAAGTAGACAAGGCGCTGATACGCTTGTCCAAAAAGGTGGCACTGCCTTCTCAGGATACGGCTTCCCTCAAGGATCCTGCTGATCGCAGGCAGGAAATTACCATGAAGCACATTTACACTCATTCAGGTACTATTGTTAGACCGGCTATGGCATCGGCCTGGGTTTGTAGTGCGGTTGTGGTATGGGCAGATTCCTTATCTACGGAGATTGACACCTTAGATAGGGATGCCATTCAAATGACCATAGAGCATATCAGAGATGCTGCCTTGTATATGAGAGATGCTCAGAGAGACATTTGTTTATTAAGCTCCAGAATAAATGCTATGTCTATTTCTGCTAGGCGGCTCTTGTGGACCCGACAGTGGACGGAAGACGCCGATTCAAAGCGGCATATGGAGTCCTTGCCTTACAAAGGGGAGGAGTTGTTTGGAGACAGCCTCTCGGACCTTGTCTCTACTGCTACGGCTGGTAAGTCAAATTTCTTACCTTATGTCCCCCCGCAGCATGCAAAAAAGGCACCTCATTATCAAATTCAGTCCTTTCGTTCCAATAAAAACAAAAAGGTACGAGGATCGTCCTTTGTTGCCAGAGGGAAAGGCAGGGGAAAGAAGCTACACACAGCTAGTTCCCAAGAGCAGAAGTCCTCCCCTGCGTCTGCAAAGTCCACCGCATGACGCTGGGGCTTCCCGGGGGGAGGCAGATCTAGTGGGGGCTCGTCTTCGGTTTTTCAGCCACGTCTGGGTTCACTCGCAGGTGGATCCCTGGGCATTAGAGATTGTTTCTCAAGGATACAGGCTGGAATTCGAAGACTTGCCTCCTCGCCGGTTTTTCAAATCGGCTCTGCCGGCTTCCCCCGTCAGAGAGAGAGCTAGTGTTGGCAGCAATCCAAAAATTGTATATTCAACAGGTGATTGTCACAGTTCCTCATCTCCAGCAAGGAGAGGGATATTACTCAACCCTGTTTGTGGTCCCAAAACCGGACGGTTCGGTCAGACCCAATTTAAACCTAAAATCCCTGAACCTGTTCTTGAAGAGGTTCAAGTTCAAAATGGAATCACTCAGGGCGGTCATCGCCAGCCTGGAGGGGGGGGATTGGATGGTGTCCCTGGACAAAAAGGATGCTTACCTTCATGTTCCGGTATTCCCCCCTCATCAGGCGTTCCTGAGATTTGCAGTGCAGGACTGTCACTACCAATTCAGACGTTGCCGTTTGGGTTGTCCACGTCCCTGAGAATTTTCACCAAGGTAATGGCGGAAATGATGGTGCTCCTGCGCAGGCAGGGGGTCACAATTATCCCATACTTGGACGATCTCCTCATAAAGGTGAGATCTCGGGAGAAGTTGCTGGACAGCGTGTCTCTGTCCATGAAGACGTTGCAGTTACACGGCTGGATTCTCAATATACCGAAGTCCCAGCTAGTCCCTACAACGCGTCAAACTTTTTTGGGCCTGATTCTAGACACAGACCAGAAAAAGGTTTTTCTTCCAGTCGAAAAGGTTCAGGAGCTCATAGCCCTGGTCAGGAACCTATTAAAACCAAAACAGGTTTCAGTGCATCATTGCACGCGGGTCCTGGGGAAGATGGTGGCTTCATACGAGGCCATCCCTTTCGGCAGGTTTCATGCGAGGACTTTTCAATGGGACCTCTTGGACAAGTGGTCCGGGTCCCATTTACAAATGCATCGAAGGATCACCCTGTCTCCCAGGACCAGGGTATCTCTCCTGTGGTGGCTGCACAGTGCTCACCTACTAGAGGGTCGCAGGTTCGGCATTCAGGACTGGGTCCTGGTGACCACGGACGTAAGCCTCCGAGGCTGGGGAGCAGTCACACTGGGAAGAAATTTCCAAGGTCTCTGGTCAAATCTAGAGACTTATCTCCACATCAACGTCCTGGAGTTGAGGGCCATATACAACGCCCTGCGTCAAGCGGAGGAATTGCTTCGGGGAAAAACGGTTCTGATTCAGTCAGACAATGTCACAGCAGTGGCTCATATAAACCGCCAAGGCAGAACGAGGAGCAGAGTGGCCATGGCAGAAGCGACCAGGATTCTACACTGGGCGGAAGGCCATGTAAGCGTGCTATCAGCAGTGTTCCTCCCGGGGGTGGACAACTGGGAGGCGGACTTCCTCAGCAGGCACGACCTGCATCCGGGAGAGTGGGGACTTCATCAAGAAGTCTTCGCACAGATCACGGGTCGGTGGGGACTGCCTCAAATAGACATGATGGCATCCCGTCTCAACAAAAAGCTAAAGCGGTATTGCGCCAGGTCAAGGGACCCTCAGGCGGTAGCGGTAGACGCTCTGGTGACACCTTGGGTGTTCAGATCGGTCTATGTGTTTCCTCCTCTTCCTCTCATACCCAAAGTGTTCAGAATAATAAGAATAAGCAGGGTCAGAACAATCCTCATTGTTCAAGATTGGCCACGGAGGACTTGGTATCCGGAGCTGCAAGAGTTGCTCACAGAAGATCAGTGGCCTCTTCCTCTAAGGCAGGACCTGCTGCGGCAGGGGCCCTGTCTGTTCCAAGACTTACCGCGGCTGCGTTTGATGGCATGGTGGTTGAACGCCGGATCCTAGCGGAAAAAGGGATTCCGGAGGAGGTCATTCCTACCCTGATCAAGGCTAGGAAAGACGTGACGTTAAAACATTATCACCGTATATGGCGAAAATATGTTTCTTGGTGTGAGGCCAGAGCTGCTCCTACAGAGGAGTTCCATTTGGGCCGTCTACTTCACTTCCTTCAAACAGGAGTGACTTTGGGCCTAAAATTAGGGTCCATAAAGGTCCAAATTTCGGCCTTATCCATTTTCTTTCAAAGAGTTAGCCTCTCTTCCTGAAGTACAGACTTTTGTGAAGGGTGTGCTGCATATTCAGCCTCCCTTTGTGCCTCCGGTGGCGCCTTGGGATCTTAACGTGGTGTTACGTTTCCTCAAGTCACCTTGGTTTGAACCACTCAAGACTGTGGAGTTGAAATACCTCGCGTGGAAAGTGGTCATGTTGTTGGCATTGGCTTCGGCAAGACGTGTTTCAGAATTGGCTGCTTTATCACATAAAAGCCCATACTTGGTTTTTCACGTGGATAGGGAAGAGTTGAGGACTCGTCCTCAATTTCTGCCAAAAGTGGTCTCATCTTTTCATGTGAACCAACCTATTGTCGTGCCTGTGGCTACACGGGACTTGGAGGATTCCGAGTCCCTGGATGTGGTCAGGGCTTTGAAGATTTATGTGACCAGAGCGGCTAGAATCAGGAAGACTGTGTTCTGTATGCGGCCAACAAGGTTGGCGCTCCAGCTTCAAAGCAGACTATTGCTCCCTGGATCTGTAATACGATTCAGCAGGCGCATTCTACGGCAGGTTTGCCATTGCCTAAATCGGTTAAGGCTCATTCCACTAGGAAAGTGGGCTCTTCTTGGGCGGCTGCCCGAGGGGTCTCGGCATTGCAATTGTGCCGAGCTGCTACTTGGTCGGGTTCAAACACCTTTGCAAAGTTCTACAAGTTTGATACCCTGGCTGAGGAGGACCTCATGTTTGCTCAATCGGTGCTGCAGAGTCATCCGCACTCTCCCGCCCGTTTGGGAGCTTTGGTATAATCCCCATAGTCCTTACGGAGTCCCAGCATCCTCAAGGACGTTAGAAAAAATGAGATTTTACTTACCGGTAAATCTATTTCTTGTAGTCCGTAGAGGATGTCCCAAGTATGGACTTCTTCTGCAAGACTTGTATATAGTTGTTGCTTACATAAGGGTTATGTTATAGTTTATCGGTTTAACCGAGGCTATGTTGTTGTTCATACTGTTGACTGGGTAGTGTATCACAAGTTATACGGTGTGATTGGTGTGGCTGGTATGGATCTCGCCCTTAGATTTACAAAAATCCTTCCTCGTACTCTCCATCTCCTCTGGGCACAGTTTCCCTAACTGAGGTCTGGAGGAGGGGCATAGAGGGAGGAGCCAGTGCACACCCAGAGTCCAAAGCTTTCTTAAAGTGCCCTATCTCCTGCGGAGCCCGTCTATTCCCCATGGTCCTTACGGAGTCCCAGCATCCTCTACGGACTACGAGACTATGAGAAATAGATTTACCGGTAAGTAAAATCTTATTTTAGAATACAGGTTGAACTCAATGGACAGTTTGTTTTTTTTCAACCTCACCAACTATGTAACTATGTAACTATGTAGCGCACATGCTATAGGGGATGCTGGAGGAACCCAATTGGATCACTCTCAGAGGGAGATGTGGAAATAAGTTTATAGGCTTCTTTGGCGTTACCCCCAGGTCCAAACTCCAGAATGTATCGCAATCCGGAGCTCGGTGCATATTGAAAAAGTGTACAAACCTCAGAATATGGCATTTTCTGTGCTTTGCCCGCAAAATGACATTTCATGCATCTCGCCCATAGAGTCAATTGTGCATCTCTAATGGGTGCAATGTGTGCAGTGGGTCCCACACCCCAAACCCTGTAACAATTTATTTTATAATTACCTTTCCGAAGTCCAGTGTCAGCAGCTGTAACACTGCAAAATGATATGCAGTATACTCTGGCACAGCGCCATAGTCTACTGATGCCCAGAGCACTGAATAGCGCTACTGGCTAGAGGAGAAGGGGCCCGATGGAGACTACACATGGGACCCCTCTTCTATTAATATGCCCCTGCATAAAGTCAAGCATCTTTATGCTGTGGATATGATCCTCGTAATAGTGAACGTTTCCAGAATCCTTCCTAGAGCTTCAGTGATAAGTGACAGCCCAATGTGAGGAATAGGCCCACAATGACAAAGGTCAAATTTTGGTTTCTAACCTACAGTGTCATGTTGTCTGCTGAAGAAGCTGCCAATAAAAGGTTTTAGTTTAAACAGAAGTTTCTGGTACCTATTGATACAGAAAATAGAGGTATCTACACCAAAGGAGCGATTTCAAGTCTGGCAAGGAGTTCAGCTGCATAGGACTTTCTACACAGCTAATGGGATCAGTTTTTTGTGGAGCTCACATTATAAAAGATGCCATGCTATTCTGGTAAGTCGCAATTAAGCAACATTGTCTGTGTTGTAATCATACCAAGAGTAGTATCTATGGAAAATAGATGATGGCCTCAAGGTAGGTTCTGAAAATTTATTTTGCTAGTAACTTTGTAGAATAACATTGGCAAATGATAATTTGTTACTTGACATTTTCTGTTATTTATTGTTCATTTGCTGATGTCAGCCACACTTGAACGGTTTCTATATTGTTCCTTTAATTTTCTTTCTTTATCGTTTCCTCATTAAAATGGTACAAAACTTAAAACATTTGGCAGAATTTCTCAACTTTTAGATAGATTAAAATGATCTAGCTACAGTAAATCTGAGAAGGTACAATATTTGTGACCATGTTTGACCTAGTTCAACCATGATTGTGCTTTGATCTTTGAAGATAAAAATGTTAAAATATCATTTTAAACTTTTTTTTTTCATAATATGATTTAAATATTATATTTTTTTATTTTCACAAATACATATTTTACAGCAAATGGCCCAGTGAATAGGGCACATATATTGCAATAAGTGAATCTTAAACATGATCGGTGAACCTCAAACAGGATCAGTGGTCACGGACCATAAAAAGCAGACACAAGCAGCAAATCTTGAAGCAGCAAATCCAGAATGGGCTCTACAGACCGTGAAACACGTTTGTGACCATGGAACTTTATTTTGAACCAGTTGCAATTTTTTAGCATCTCCTTTTGCTATTATTTTTATGTGAATGTTGCTTCTTACAGAACATTCCCTAAAATTACTTGAAGCAAACTGTGTATTTTATTACCATTTTCTATTAAGGTAATATAGTGAAACATCTTTGCATTGATAGCATGTAGCTCAATAAAAGGTATTGCATATAAAAGACCAATACATAATATCTAGATTATTGAAACCCAAATGACTATTTTAGCTAAGTACCACTTCATTATGCATATTATGGCTAATCTTTGCCTGTTGTATATCCCAGAATTAGCACTAAAATAATTTTAGCACTAAAGTTAAAAGCATCTCATTTAAAAAGGAAGTGATTAGAGTTAGGGAATAGACATGTATTAAAAATGGGCTTGTTATTAAGATTCAATACATAATATTTCCCAAGCACATCTGTTTTCCATACTTTTTTGACTTGAAGGGGGAGATTTATCAAAGCTTTGACAGAGATAAAGTGAAGAGAGATTCAGGTATATTTACTAAGCCTTGGATGGAGATAAAGTGGATGGAGAGAAAGTACTACCCAACCAGCTCCTAAGTGTCAGTTTTCAAACACAGCTTGTGACATGGCAGTTAGGAACTGATTGGCTGGTACTTTATCTGCATTCACTTTATCTCTCTCCAAGGTTTAGTAAATAGACCCAAAGTGCCAACCAATCAGCTCCTAACTGCCATGTTACAGGCTGTGTTCAAAAAAATTACATCTGGGAGCTGATTGGTTGGTACTACACCTTGCACTTTAGGTTTTGTGCCATTTTCCCAGAGACCTGTGCATACGCATTACCCTTTGGCACCGTGAGAGAGTCTGCTCCCTTGCACTAGCAGCTAGAGGAGTGGGTCCAGAAGGAGACTGCAGACGAGGCCACTCCACGCTTAATATGCCCCTGTTTCAAGTACACATAAAGCAATAATAACATACTACAGGTTGAGTATCCCTTATCCATAATGCTTGGGACCGGAAGACTTTTGGATATCGGATTTTTCCGTATTTTGGAATAATTGCATACCATAATGAGATATCATGGTGATGGGACCTAAATCTAAGCACAGAATGCATTTATGTTTCATATACACCTTATACACACAGCCTGAAGGTCATTTTAGTCAATATTTTTAATAACTTTGTGCATTAAACAAAGTGAGTGTACATTCACACAATTCATTTGTTTCATATACACCTTATACACACACAGCCTGAAGGTCATTTAATACAATATTTTTAATAACTTTGTGTATTAAACAAAGTTTGTGGACATTGAGCCTACAGAAAACAAAGGTTTGACTATCTCACTCTCACAAAAAAAAATTCCGTAATTCGGAATATTTCGTATGTCGGCATATTTGGATATGGGATACTCAACCTGTATAACAATTGGATGTTTGGGCAGAAACTCCTATTTTGTACATTTATTCATAATACAGTATAATAGTAAAGTAATATAATGAAATTATTAAACCAAAATATACCAATAGTTACATAATTATGCTTAAGTGAGGTTGGTGTAAAACAAACAATAAATATAGACTGAAGTGAGATCTGAGGAATGTAATGAGCCCGTTATTTCATGGTATTTGCAAAACTGTTTAAAGAAAACCCACTAGAAGCTAAATTACAAAAGATAAATGAGTCAGAAGTTTCCTAAGAAGGAATGTTTGTCCAATTTTTAAGCAAAATGAAGATAATTCAGTTGAGCTTTTTTAGATAAATGCAAATTAAATTCTAAAAATTATTTGATTTATATAACTTTTTTATTATTATTTTTAACATTTTATTAACTTTTTAGATATATAGAAGCATAGGGCCAGCACTCCGCTTACCAAGGTTTACCGCGCTGGTGTCCTCACATATACGATTGTACAAATGCTTTATATATATATATATATATATATATATATATCTATATATATAAATATAGACCACATGTAGCCCGGCACTCTCAGCATACAAAGATTACTCTGTCTGTTGCCTTCCGTATTTAGGAGAGTAAGGCAGCTCCCCAATTATACAATTCTTGGACGGTGGCACTCAGAACAAATGACACAGCACTGCAGATAGTTGGCAATTATCTGCAGTGCTGTGTCATTTGTTCTGAGTGCCGCCGTCCAAGAATTGTATATATATATTAGTGATGAGCGGGTTCGGTTCGTCGGAATCCGAACCCCCCCGAACTTCACCCTTTTTACACGGGTCCGAGGCAGACTCGGATCCTCCCGCCTTGCTCGGTTAACCCGAGCGCGCCCGAACGTCATCATCCCGCGGTCGGATTCTCGCGAGATTCGTATTCTATATAAGGAGCCGCGCGTCGCCGCCATTTTTCACTCGTACATTGGAAATGATAGTGAGAGGACGTGGCTGTCGTCCTCTCAGTTTTATTCAGGTGGCTGCAAATATCTGTGCTCACTGCTTTATTGTGGGGACTGGGACCAGCAGTATTATAAAGGAGGAGTACAGTGCAGAGTTTTGCTGACCAGTGACCACCAGTATTATACGTTCTCTGCCTGAAAAACGCTCCATATCTGTGCTCAGTGTGCGGCATATATCTGTGCTCACACTGCTTTATTGTGGGGACTGGGGACCACCAGTATTATATAGGAGGAGTACAGTGCAGAGTTTTGCTGTCCAGTGACCATCAGTATTATACATTCTCTGCCTGAAAATAGCTCCATATCTGTGCTCAGTGTGCTGCATATATCTGTGCTCACACTGCTTTATTGTGGGGACTGGGGACCACCAGTATTATATAGGAGGAGTACAGTGCAGAGTTTTGCTGACCAGTGACCACCAGTATTATACGTTCTCTGCCTGAAAAACGCTCCATATCTGTGCTCAGTGTGCTGCATATATCTGTGCTCACACTGCTTATTGTGGGGACTGGGGACCACCAGTATTATATAGGAGGAGTACAGTGCAGAGTTTTGCTGACCAGTGACCACCAGTATTATACGTTCTCTGCCTGAAAAACGCTCCATATCTGTGCTGCATTGTAGCATATAGTAGGAGTACAGTGCATAATTTTGCTGACCACCAGTATATAATATATAGCAGTACGGTACATAAGGCCACTGCTCTACCTACCTCTGTGTCGTCAATTATACTATCCATCCATACCTGTGGTGCATTTCAGTTTTGCACAGTTTGCTGACCACCAGTATATAATATATAGCAGTACGGTACAGTAGGCCACTGCTCTACTTACCTCTGTGTCGTCAAGTATACTATCCATCCATACCTGTGGTGCATTTCAGTTTTGCACAGTTTGCTGACCACCAGTATATAATATATAGCAGTATGGTACAGTAGGCCACTGCTCTACCTACCTCTGTGTCGTCAAGTATACTATCCATCCATACCTGTGGTGCATTTCAGTTTTGCACAGTTTGCTGACCACCAGTATATAATATATAGCAGTACGGTACAGTAGGCCACTGCTCTACCTACCTCTGTGTCGTCAAGTATACTATCCATCCATACCTGTGGTGCATTTCAGTTTTGCACAGTTTGCTGACCACCAGTATATAATATATAGCAGTACGGTACAGAAGGCCACTGCTCTACCTACCTCTGTGTCGTCAAGTATACTATCCATCCATACCTATGGTGCATTTCAGTTGTGCGCAGTATATATAGTAGTAGGCCATTGCTATTGATACTGGCATATAATTCCACACATTAAAAAATGGAGAACAAAAATGTGGAGGGTAAAATAGGGAAAGATCAAGATCCACTTCCACCTCGTGCTGAAGCTGCTGCCACTAGTCATGGCCGAGACGATGAAATGCCATCAACGTCGTCTGCCAAGGCCGATGCCCAATGTCATAGTTGAGAGCATGTAAAATCCAAAAAAATAAAGCTCAGTAAAATGACCCAAAAATCTAAATCAAAATCTTCTGAGGAGAATCGTAAACTTGCCAATGTGCCATTTACGACACGGAGTGGCAAGGAACGGCTGAGGCCCTGGCCTATGTTCAAGGCTAGTGGTTCAGCTTCACCTGAGGTTGGAAGCACTCATCCTCCTGCTAGAAAACTTAAATGAGTTAAGATGGCAAAAGCACAGCAAAGAACTCTGTGCCTGACCTTCCCAACACTGGACGGGAAGAGGTTGCGCCTTCCACCATTTGCACGCCCCCTGCAAGTGCTGGAAGGAGCACCCGCAGTCCAGTTCCTGATAGTCAAATTGAAGATGTCACTGTTGAAGTACACCAGGATGAGGATACGGGTGTTGCTGGCGCTGGGGAGGAAATTGACAAGGAGGATTCTGATGGTGAGGTGGTTTGTTTAAGTCAGGCACCCGGGGAGACACCTGTTGTCCGTGGGTGAATATGGCCATTAACATGCCTGGTCAAAATACAAAAAAAATCACCTCTTCGGTGTGGAATTATTTCAACAGAAATGCGGACAACTGGTGTCAAGCCGTGTGTTGCCTTTGTCAAGCTGTAATAAGTAGGGGTAAGGACGTTAACCACCTAGGAACATCCTCCCTTATACGTCACCTGGACCGCATTAATCAGAAGTCAGTGACAAGTTCAAAAACTTTGGATGACAGCGGAAGCAGTCCACTGACCACTAAATCCCTTCCTCTTGTAACCAAGCTCCTGCAAACCACACCACCAACTCCCTCAGTGTCAATTTCCTCCTTACACAGGAAAGCCAATAGTCCTGTAGGCCATGTCTCTGTCAAGTCTGACGAGTCCTCTCCTGCCTGGGATTCCTCCGATGCATCCTTGAGTGTAACGCCTACTGCTGCTGGCGCTGCTGTTGTTGCTGCTGGGAGTCGATCGTCATCCCAGAGGGGAAGTCGGAAGACCACTTGTACTACTTCCAGTAAGCAATTGACTGTCCAACAGTCCTTTGCGAGGAAGATGAAATATCACAGCAGTCATCCTGCTGCAAAATGGATAACTCAGGCCTTGGCAGCCTGGGTGGTGAGAAACGTGTTTCCGGTATCCACCGTTAATTCACAGGTAACTACAGACTTGATTGAGGTACTGTGTCCCCGGTACCAAATACCATCTAGGTTCCATTTCTCTAGGCAGGTGATACCGAAAATGTACACAGACGTCAAAAAAAGTCACCAGTGTCCTAAAAAATGCAGTTGCACCCAATGTCCACTTAACCACGGACATGTGGACAAGTGGAGCAGGGCAGACTCAGGACTATATGACTGTGACAGCCCACTGGGTAGATGTATTGCCTCCTGCAGCAAGAACAGCAGCGGCGGCACCAGTAGCAGCATCTCGCAAACGCCAACTCGTTCCTAGGCAGGCTACGCTTTGTATCACCGCTTTCCATAAGAGGCACACAGCTGACAACCTCTTACGGAAACTGAGGAACATCATCGCAGAATGGCTTACCCCAATTGGACTCTCCTGGGGATTTGTGACATCTGACAACGCCACCAATATTGTGCGTGCATTACATCTGGGCAAATTCCAGCACGTCCCATGTTTTGCACATACATTGAATTTGGTGGTGCAGAATTATTTAAAAAACGACAGGGGCGTGCAAGAGATGCTGTCGGTGGCCCGAAGAATTGCGGGCCACTTTCGGAACTCAGCCACCGCGTGCCGAAGACTGGAGCACCAGCAAACAGTCCTGAACCTGCCCTGCCATCATCTGAAGCAAGAGGTGGTAACGAGGTGGAATTCAACCCTCTATATGCTTCAGAGGATGGAGGAGCAGCAAAAGGCCATTCAAGCCTATACATCGGCCTACGATATAGGCAAAGGAGGGGGAATGCACCTGACTCAAGCGCAGTGGAGAATGATTTCAATGTTGTGCAAGGTTCTGCAACCCTTTGAACTTGCCACACGTGAAGTCAGTTCAGACACTGCCAGCCTGAGTGAGGTCATTCCCCTCATCAGGCTTTTGCAGAAGAAGCTGGAGACATTGAAGGAGGAGCTAAAACAGAGCGATTCCGCTAGGCATGTGGGACTTGTGGATGGAGCCCTTAATTCGCTTAACCAGGATTCACTGGTGTTCAATCTGTTGAAATCAGAGCACTACATTTTGGCCACCGTGCTCGATCCTAGATTTAAAACCTACGTTGTATCTCTCTTTCCGGCAGACACAAGACTGCAGAGGTTCAAAGACCTGCTGGTGAGAAAATTGTCAAGTCAAGCGGAACGTGACCCGTCAACAGCTCCTCCTTCACATTCTCCCGCAACTGGGGCTGCGAGGAAAAGGCTAAGAATTCCGAGCCCACCCGCTGGCGGTGATGCAGGGCAGTCTGGAGCGAGTGCTGACATCTGGTCCGGACTGAAGGACCTGCCAACGATTACTAACATGTTGTCTACTGTCACTGCATATGATTCTGTCACCATTGAAAGAATGGTGGAGAATTATATGAGTGACCGCATCCAAGTAGGCACGTCAGACAGTCCCTACGTATACTGGCAGGAAAAAGAGGCAATTTGGAGCCCCTTGCAAAAAACTGGCTTTATTTTACCTAAGTTGCCCCCCCCCCTCCAGTGTGTACTCCGAAAGAGTGTTTAGTACAGCCGGTCACCTTGTCAGCAATCGGCGTACAAGGTTACTTCCAGAAAATGTGGAGAAGATGATGTTCATCAAAATGAATTATAATCAATTCCTCCGTGGAGACATTCACCAGCAGCAATTGCCTCCAGAAAGTACACAGGGACCTGAGATGGTGGATTCCAGTGGGGACGAATTAATAATCTGTGAGGAGGGGGATGTACACAGTGAAAGGGGCGAGGAATCGGACGATGAGGAGGAGGTGGACATCTTGCCTCTGTAGAGCCAGTTTGTGCAAGGAGAGATTGATTGCTTCTTGTTATGAGCCACGGCTGTGGCTCATTCCTGTTTTGCATTTTGGTTATGTATTTTATGTTATACTTCTGTTTATGTTCCCCTGTGGTATCATGGGGTATTCGGAGCTCACCCTTAAGGAGAGGGTACTGTTATGAACCACAGGTAGTGGTTCATTCCTGTTTTCCGTATTTTATGTTTATAGTTGTCTTGCAGGCCAGGATTTCTCGTTGCTCTGGTTTAAGAAGACTCTTGTTTGCTGCCGGTTGTGAGTCTGTGTATTTGCAGCTTGTTCCCATGTGTTCAGCCTCACCTGTCTGTTAATTGCACCTCTCAGTTGTGCAACAGGGCAACTGCACGACATAATTAATTAGGACTCTCTGTTATATTCTGGCTCAGTGCAATTCACAGACGCTGGTGATAGTTCCAGAGTTCTTGAATTCTGAGCTAGTCCCTGCCAGTTCCTGAGCTCCTGTCTAGCAGTGTCTGTCTAGCTGCTTCCAGTGTCGGTTCCAGTGTCGGTTTCAGTGTCGGTTCCAGTGTCTGATCCCGTGTCCTGCCGTGAAGCGTTCCTGTCCAGAAGTCCTGTGGCTATGTCTGTGCCTGGTCGAGTATCTGGCTTCTTGGTGTCCACAGGTCTGTCGTTTGGGATTCTGCCTGTCCTCCGGTTCTGAGAGTCTGTGTCGGCTACATTGGGGGTTCCTGTCCGTTTGCCAGTATTTGTACCGGTTCCGTGAGTAGCGGCTTTGCCACGTCCGTCGGCCTAGGCCGCAGTATTCTTTGGTTATATTTGTTACTGGTGTTTTGCAGAGGGTTCTGCTTATGCTGTCACCGCCGGTACACAACAGTATTGTGTCGGCGTGTGGACAGCATTTACTTTGTTGTTCTTTTCCTTTGGCGGGGTGCAGCACATATATTTAGTTTTAGGGTTGTTAGTAGCCCCTAGCTTTCTGTTTGCTTTAGTTTGAGGTCCCCTTGTTATTACCCTGTCTCGGTTCACGCCTTGTCTCGCTCTAAGACCTGGGGGCATCGGAGTTGGGCAGACCTAATCCGCCCTTCAAACGCGGCTGCCGTGGGCCCAAGAAACCATAGTCACTCAGGCGTGAACTGACCACACGGGTGAAACAATGGAGGTAGGGTGCTAGGGGCTATTTCCACACCACACCTTATTTCAGCATCACGTTCTGGTGCTCTGGACTCACTACGCAACATCTCCCTTGTTCTGAGCACCAGGAACCTAACACTTCTTTTTTGGTGGGGGCTCAAACCAACCAGTCATTTCAGTCACAGTCGTGTGGCAGACCCTGTCGCTGAAATGATGGGTTCGTTAAAGTGTGCATGTCCTGTTTATACAACATAAGGGTGGGTGGGAGGGCCCAAGGATAATTCCATCTTGCACCTCTTTTTTCTTTCATTTTTCTTTGCATCATGTGCTGTTTGGGGACTATTTTTTTGAAGTGCCATCCTGTCTGACACTGCAGTGCCACTCCTAGATGGGCCAGGTGTTTGTGTCGGACACTTGTGATACTTAGCTTAGCCATCCAGCGACCTTGGTGCACCTCTTTTTTTCTTTGCATCATATGCTGTTTGGGGACTATTTTTTAAATCTGCCATCCTGTCTGACACTGCAGTGCCACTCCTAGATGGGCCAGGTGTTTGTGTCGGCCACTTGGGTCGCTTAGCTTAGCCATCCAGCGACCTTGGTGCACCTCTTTTTTTTCTTTGCATCATGTGCTGTTTGGGGACTATTTTTTAAAATCTGCCATCCTGTCTGACACTGCAGTGCCACTCCTAGATGGGCCAGGTGTTTGTGTCGGCCACTTGGGTCGCTTAGCTTAGTCACACAGCTACCTCATTGCGCCTCTTTTTTTCTTTTTATCATGTGCTGTTTGGGGACATTTTTTTTAATCTGCCATCCTGTCTGACACTGCAGTGCCACTCCTAGATGGGCCAGGTGTTTGTGTCGGCCACTTGGGTCGCTTAGCTTAGTCATCCAGCGACCTCGGTGCAAATTGTAGAACTATAAAAAATATTGTGAGGTGTGAGGTGTAGACTGGAAATGAGTGTAAATTATGGTTATTGAGGTTAATAATACTATTGGATCAAAATGACCCCCAAATTCTATGATTTAAGCTGTTTTTGAGGGTTTTTTGTAAAAAAACACCCGAATCCAAAACACACCCGAATCCGACAAAAAAATTTCAGGGAGGTTTTGCCAAAACGCGTCCGAATCCAAAACACGGCTGCTGAACCGAATCCAAAATCACAATAGGACTCCTTATACTATCTAGTACTGGTGACCCTTTCACATTACACCACACAGTATGATCCATAATTCACATTATAGCACATGGTATGAGCCAAAATTCACATTATAGCACACTGTATGAGCCAATTTCACATTATAGCACACGGTATGAGCCGAAATTCACATTATAGCACACGGTATGAGCCGAAATTCAAATTATAGCACACAGTAACCTATACAGTAACACACACACACACACACACACACACACACACACACACACTAGCCTATACAGTGACACACACACACACACACACACACACACACACACACACACACACACTAACCTATGCAGTGACACACACAATATAAAATATGACACAGTAAGATGCATAGTAAATGACACACACTACATAAAATCAGCAGCACCCCGCCAGAAGCCCTCATGCTACTCTCACCCAGGCAGGGGCAGCAGGGCAGAGGTATCTGGGCAGCGTCCGGTGTATTACAGGCACAGCTTCACCCTGCACCCAGTTACAGGCGCCCAGCTCCGGCACGGTCAGATCGCCCCCGCCACCCCGAATACACGGGACATACATTGTGCTGCAGCTGGGTAACTGGATCGTTCCCCACGTCCTGGGCATGGCCTGGGGAGTTACTGCCAGATACAGCCCTTAGCAGCAGCAGTAATAGAATAACATTGAGGTTACCGGCCCCGCAGGGCTGAATCGGACAATCAGTGGGGGAACACAGCCCTGAACTCCCAGTGCGGCCGCTCTGTGGCAGATCTGTAATAGTAGCGTCACTTAGTATATGCCACCCTCAGTGCTCGAAGAAGTGGCGGTATGCAATACCGGTGTATACCGGTCCACTTTGAGCAGTGTGTGTGTGTGTGTGTGTGTGTGTGTATGTAAGTATGTGTATGCATGTGTGTATTGGTATGCCTTGAGGAAGGGGCACTGCCCCGAAACGTCGCTTCTTGTCAATACAATTTCCTAATATCATTAAGCCTCTGGAGTGCCTTTTTTCCCGCTATTTGGATCTGTATATATATATATATATATATATATCTATATATATATACCCAGAGCCTAATATTCACATTGAATTGGTTACAGAAGAACAAATAAATAATACAGCCTGTCTTTTGCTTTGTTGATGGGAAAGACAGGCTGTGATGACCCATGCACAGGACAGAGAGAATGCTCACTTTCCTCTGTCTGTCCTCCCAACACATCATCAAGACAGGGATCCCAATTCCCGCCCCTGTCTTCCCTGCAGTCACGGAGCTGCAGGCTGCTAAACTTACTGCAGCGTTAACAGGCAGAGTCGTGGGGGAAGGGGAAGAGAAGAGATGAGAGGAGAGCGGGTTACAAGATGCAGACCCGGGGGAAGCGGCGGCGGCGTGTGACAAGAAGAAGAAGCGGCATGCAGGACTCCGGGAGCCTAATGGTGGCGCCGGCCCTGAGTCCGGGGGCTATATTTTCAAAGCTTCTCGGCAAGTTGCAGCTGAAAATTTAAAGTGTCACTAGCATGCCATGCTTTACACTGCCAGTTAGTGCCAATTTAAAATGTAATCTCCAACCCACCTCTTCACAAATAAGACATCTGGGTTTTAATAGAAAATACAAAAAGCTAAAATGGCCCAGCTGGAAATATGTATGTACAGGATTGAGGATGTAGCAGAGTGGAAAGCGGTGAATATCCCGCCGCACGGGATCCTGGCGATCCCAATGCCGACGCCAGAATCCCACACAGTGCTACAATGCCATCGCCGGAATCCTGGCACCACAGGCTTTTCTCCATCTATGGGTGTCCAGACACCCATAGAGGGAGAATATAACCTGTGACGAGTGCGGCGAGTCACCGTGCCCGCAGCATGGCGAGCGCTGCATAGCGAGCACATCAAGGCCACAAGGGTCTTACTAGCTCTCGCCCCGCTGCTGGTATACTGGTGACCGGGATACCATTGTCGGTATACTGATGGCCGGCAACCCGCCCATCGGTATTACATGCTGAATCCAGCAGAGTTTCTGTACATACCAACGGATGCCTTACAACTACGTACGGCCTCATTTAGAATACTGTGTTCAATTCTGGAGGCCATGGGGTATATGCAATTGCGGTCGAATTCCCGAAAATGTCGAATTTCGGGTCATTTTCGACCCAAAAAAAAATTCGCCTATGCAATTCAGTGCTTTCCGACCAAAAAACGGACTTTCAAAATTCGACTTTTTGAAATTCGAATTTTTGCAAATTCGACTTTTCTGCAATGATATAAGTGCTGCAATTCGACCAAAGCATATTCAATTCAAGTTTGGAAATTCGACAGCAGTGCTTTTAGACAGCAAATTCGTCATTTTCAATCCGCCACACTTTGGAGGGTGAAAACAAATAAAAAAATTTTAAACATGTTTTTTTTTGTGGTTTTTTTTTTGGGAATAGCAGATCTATTTATATTAGAAGGGATTAGGTACTTTTTTTTTTTTTTTGGAGGCACAAATATTATTTATATATTTTTTAAAATATTATTTTTTTTTATTTATTTTTTTATTGCTGGAACGGTAAAATCCTAAAAAAAAATGGCGTGGGGTCCCCCCTCCAAAGCATAACCAGCCTCGGGCTCTTCGAGCTGGTCCTGGTTCTAAAAATGCAGGGAAAAAATTGACAGGGGATCCCCTGTATTTTTAAAACCAGCACCGGGCTCTGCGCCTGGTGCTGGTGCCAAAAATACGGGGGACAAAAAGAGTAGGGGACCCCGTATTTTTAACACCAGCATCGGGCTCCACTAGCTGGACAGATAATGCCACAGCCGGGGGTCACTTTTATGCCGTGCCCTGCGGCCGTGGCATTAACTACCCAACTAGTCACCCCTGGCCGGGGTACCCTGGGGGAGTGGGGACCCCTTCAATCAAGGGGTCCCCCCCCCAGCCACCCAAGGGCCAGGGGTGAAGCCCGAGGCTGTCCCCCCCCATCCAATGGGCTGTGGATGGGGGGGCTGATAGCCTTTTGTGATCATGTAAAGAATATTGTTTTTTCCAGCAGTACTACAAGTCCCAGCAAGCCTCCCCCGCAAGCTGGTACTTGGAGAACCACAAGTACCAGCATGCGGGAGAAAAACGGGCCCGCTGGTACCTGTAGTACTACTGGAAAAAAAATACCCAAATAAAAACAGGACACACACACCGTGAAAGTAAAACTTTATTTCATACGTCGACACACACATACTTACCTATGTTCACACGCCGACATCGGTCCACTTCTCCATGTAGAATCCAGGGGTACCTGAAAATAAAAGATCAATATACTCACCTCAACCAGGCTCCAGAGATAAATCCACGTACTTGGAGAAAAAAACAAACCTAACACCCGCTCCATGCCGGACTGAAAGGGGTCCCATGCTGACTAGAGATGAGCGGGTTCGGTTCCTCGGAATCCGAACCCGCCCGAACTTCATGTTTTTTTTCACGGGTCCGAGCGACTCGGATCTTCCCGCCTTGCTCGGTTAACCCGAGCGCGCCCGAACGTCATCATGACGCTGTCGGATTCTCGCGAGACTCGGATTCTATATAAGGAGCCGCGCGTCGCCGCCATTTTCACACGTGCATTGAGATTGATAGGGAGAGGACGTGGCTGGCGTCCTCTCCATTTAGATTAGAAGAGAGAGAGTGAGATTAATTTGAGACAGAGACACTTGATTTACTGGAGCTTAGGAGTACTGTAGAGAGTGCAGAGTTTAGTAGTGACTGACCACAGTGACCACCAGACAGTGCAGTTTTATTTAATATAATCCGTTCTCTGCCTGAAAAAAACGATACACAGTGACTCAGTCACATACCATATCTGTGTGCACTGCTCAGCCCAGTGTGCTGCATCATCTATGTATATATCTGACTGTGCTCACACAGCTTATAATTGTGGGGGAGACTGGGGAGCAGTGCCAGTTATAGGTTATAGCAGGAGCCAGGAGTACATATTATTAAAATTAAACAGTGCACACTTTTGCTGCAGGAGTGCCACTGCCAGTGTGACTGACCAGTGACCTGACCACACTGACCACCAGTATAGTTAGTAGTATACTATATTGTGATTGCCTGAAAAAGTTAAACACTCGTCGTGTGACTTGTGTGGTGTTTTTTTTTTTATTCTATAAAAAACTCATTCTGCTGACAGACAGTGTCCAGCAGGTCCGTCATTATATAATATATACCTGTCCGGCTGCAGTAGTGATATATATATATTTTTTATATCATTATTTATCATCCAGTCGCAGCAGACACAGTACGTTAGTCCACGGCTGTAGCTACCTCTGTGTCGGCACTCGGCAGTCCATCCATAATTGTATACCACCTACCCGTGTTTTTTTTTTCTTTCTTCTTTATACATACATACTACATCTCTTTATCAACCAGTCTATATTAGCAGCAGACACAGTACAGTAGTCCACGGCTGTAGCTACCTCTGTGTCGGCACTCGGCAGTCCATCCATAATTGTATACCACCTACCCGTGGTTTTTTTTTCTTTCTTCTTTATACATACATACTACATCTCTTTATCAACCAGTCTATATTAGCAGCAGACACAGTACAGTACGGTAGTCCACAGCTGTAGCTACCTCTGTGTCGGCACTCGGCAGTCCGTCCATAATTGTATACCACCTACCCGTGGTTTTTTTTTTCTTTCTTCTTTATACATACATACTACATCTCTTTATCAACCAGTCTATATTAGCAGCAGACACAGTACAGTAGTCCACGGCTGTAGCTACCTCTGTGTCGGCACTCGGCAGTCCATCCATAATTGTATACCACCTACCCGTGTTTTTTTTTTCTTTCTTCTTTATACATACATACTACATCTCTTTATCAACCAGTCTATATTAGCAGCAGACACAGTACAGTACGGTAGTCCACGGCTGTAGCTACCTCTGTGTCGGCACTCGGCAGTCCGTCCATAATTGTATACCACCTACCCGTGGTTTTTTTTCTTTCTTCTTTATACATACTACATCTCATTATCATCCAGTCTATATTAGCAGCAGACACAGTACAGTACGGTAGTCCACGGCTGTAGCTACCTCTGTGTCGGCACTCGGCAGTCCGTCCATAATTGTATACCACCTACCCGTGGTTTTTCTTTTTCTTTCTTCTTTATACATACTACATCTCATTATCAACCAGTCTATATTAGCAGCAGACACAGTACGGTAGTCCACGGCTGTAGCTACCTCTGTGTCGGCACTCGGCAGTCCATCCATAATTGTATACCACCTACCCGTGGTTTTTTTTTCTTTCTTCTTTATACATACATACTACATCTCATTATCATCCAGTCTATATTAGCAGCAGACACAGTACAGTACGGTAGTCCACGGCTGTAGCTACCTCTGTGTCGGCACTCGGCAGTCCGTCCATAATTGTATACCACCTACCCGTGGTTTTTTTTTTCTTTCTTCTTTATACATACTACATCTCATTATCAACCAGTCTATATTAGCAGCAGACACAGTACGGTAGTCCACGGCTGTAGCTACCTCTGTGTCGGCACTCGGCAGTCCGTCCATAATTGTATACCACCTACCCGTGGTTTTTTTTTCTTTCTTCTTTATACATACTACATCTCATTATCAACCAGTCTATATTAGCAGCAGACACAGTACGGTAGTCCACGGCTGTAGCTACCTCTGTGTCGGCACTCGGCAGTCCATCCATAATTGTATACCACCTACCCGTGGTTTTTTTTCTTTCTTCTTTATACATACATACTACATCTCATTATCATCCAGTCTATATTAGCAGCAGACACAGTACAGTACAATAGTCCACGGCTGTAGCTACCTCTGTGTCGGCACTCGGCAGTCCATCCATAATTGTATACCACCTACCCGTGGTTTTTTTTTCTTTCTTCTTTATACATACATACTACATCTCATTATCATCCAGTCTATATTAGCAGCAGACACAGTACAGTACGGTAGTCCACGGCTGTAGCTACCTCTGTGTCGGCACTCGGCAGTCCGTCCATAATTGTATACCACCTACCCGTGGTTTTTTTTTTCTTTCTTCTTTATACATACTACATCTCATTATCAACCAGTCTATATTAGCAGCAGACACAGTACGGTAGTCCACGGCTGTAGCTACCTCTGTGTCGGCACTCGGCAGTCCGTCCATAATTGTATACCACCTACCCGTGGTTTTTTTTTTCTTTCTTCTTTATACATACTACATCTCATTATCAACCAGTCTATATTAGCAGCAGACACAGTACGGTAGTCCACGGCTGTAGCTACCTCTGTGTCGGCACTCGGCAGTCCATCCATAATTGTATACCACCTACCCGTGGTTTTTTTTTCTTTCTTCTTTATACATACATACTACATCTCATTATCATCCAGTCTATATTAGCAGCAGACACAGTACAGTACAATAGTCCACGGCTGTAGCTACCTCTGTGTCGGCACTCGGCAGTCCATCCATAATTGTATACTAGTATCCATCCATCTCCATTGTTTACCTGAGGTGCCTTTTAGTTGTGCCTATTAAAATATGGAGAACAAAAATGTTGAGGTTCCAAAATTAGGGAAAGATCAAGATCCACTTCCACCTCGTGCTGAAGCTGCTGCCACTAGTCATGGCCGAGACGATGAAATGCCAGCAACGTCGTCTGCCAAGGCCGATGCCCAATGTCATAGTACAGAGCATGTCAAATCCAAAACACCAAATATCAGTAAAAAAAGGACTCCAAAACCTAAAATAAAATTGTCGGAGGAGAAGCGTAAACTTGCCAATATGCCATTTACCACACGGAGTGGCAAGGAACGGCTGAGGCCCTGACCTATGTTCATGGCTAGTGGTTCAGCTTCACATGAGGATGGAAGCACTCAGCCTCTCGCTAGAAAACTGAAAAGACTCAAGCTGGCAAAAGCACCGCAAAGAACTGTGCGTTCTTCGAAATCCCAAATCCACAAGGAGAGTCCAATTGTGTCGGTTGCGATGCCTGACCTTCCCAACACTGGACGTGAAGAGCATGCGCCTTCCACCATTTGCACGCCCCCTGCAAGTGCTGGAAGGAGCACCCGCAGTCCAGTTCCTGATAGTCAGATTGAAGATGTCAGTGTTGAAGTACACCAGGATGAGGAGGATATGGGTGTTGCTGGCGCTGGGGAGGAAATTGACCAGGAGGATTCTGATGGTGAGGTGGTTTGTTTAAGTCAGGCACCCGGGGAGACACCTGTTGTCCGTGGGAGGAATATGGCCGTTGACATGCCTGGTGAAAATACCAAAAAAATCAGCTCTTCGGTGTGGAAGTATTTCACCAGAAATGCGGACAACATTTGTCAAGCCGTGTGTTCCCTTTGTCAAGCTGTAATAAGTAGGGGTAAGGACGTTAACCACCTCGGAACATCCTCCCTTATACGTCACCTGCAGCGCATTCATAATAAGTCAGTGACAAGTTCAAAAACTTTGGGCGACAGCGGAAGCAGTCCACTGACCAGTAAATCCCTTCCTCTTGTAACCAAGCTCACGCAAACCACCCCACCAACTCCCTCAGTGTCAATTTCCTCCTTCCCCAGGAATGCCAATAGTCCTGCAGGCCATGTCACTGGCAATTCTGACGAGTCCTCTCCTGCCTGGGATTCCTCCGATGCATCCTTGCGTGTAACGCCTACTGCTGCTGGCGCTGCTGTTGTTGCTGCTGGGAGTCGATGGTCATCCCAGAGGGGAAGTCGTAAGCCCACTTGTACTACTTCCAGTAAGCAATTGACTGTCCAACAGTCCTTTGCGAGGAAGATGAAATATCACAGCAGTCATCCTGCTGCAAAGCGGATAACTGAGGCCTTGACAACTATGTTGGTGTTAGACGTGCGTTCGGTATCCGCCATTAGTTCACAGGGAACTAGACAATTTATTGAGGCAGTGTGCCCCCGTTACCAAATACCATCTAGGTTCCACTTCTGTAGGCAGGCGATACCGAGAATGTACACGGACGTCAGAAAAAGACTCACCAGTGTCCTAAAAAATGCAGTTGTACCCAATGTCCACTTAACCACGGACATGTGGACAAGTGGAGCAGGGCAGGGTCAGGACTATATGACTGTGACAGCCCACTGGGTAGATGTATGGACTCCCGCCGCAAGAACAGCAGCGGCGGCACCAGTAGCAGCATCTCGCAAACGCCAACTCTTTCCTAGGCAGGCTACGCTTTGTATCACCGCTTTCCAGAATACGCACACAGCTAAAAACCACTTACGGCAACTGAGGAAGATCATCGCAGAATGGCTTACCCCAATTGGACTCTCCTGTGGATTTGTGGCATCGGACAACGCCAGCAATATTGTGTGTGCATTAAATATGGGCAAATTCCAGCACGTCCCATGTTTTGCACATACCTTGAATTTGGTGGTGCAGAATTTTTTAAAAAACGACAGGGGCGTGCAAGAGATGCTGTCGGTGGCCAGAAGAATTGCGGGACACTTTCGGCGTACAGGCACCACGTACAGAAGACTGGAGCACCACCAAAAACTACTGAACCTGCCCTGCCATCATCTGAAGCAAGAAGTGGTAACGAGGTGGAATTCAACCCTCTATATGCTTCAGAGGTTGGAGGAGCAGCAAAAGGCCATTCAAGCCTATACAATTGAGCACGATATAGGAGGTGGAATGCACCTGTCTCAAGTGCAGTGGAGAATGATTTCAATGTTGTGCAAGGTTCTGATGCCCTTTGAACTTGCCACACGTGAAGTCAGTTCAGACACTGCCAGCCTGAGTCAGGTCATTCCCCTCATCAGGCTTTTGCAGAAGAAGCTGGAGACATTGAAGGAGGAGCTAACACGGAGCGATTCCGCTAGGCATGTGGGACTTGTGGATGGAGCCCTTAATTCGCTTAACAAGGATTCACGGGTGGTCAATCTGTTGAAATCAGAGCACTACATTTTGGCCACCGTGCTCGATCCTAGATTTAAAACCTACCTTGGATCTCTCTTTCCGGCAGACACAAGTCTGCTGGGGTTGAAAGACCTGCTGGTGAGAAAATTGTCAAGTCAAGCGGAACGCGACCTGTCAACATCTCCTCCTTCACATTCTCCCGCAACTGGGGGTGCGAGGAAAAGGCTCAGAATTCCGAGCCCACCCGCTGGCGGTGATGCAGGGCAGTCTGGAGCGACTGCTGATGCTGACATCTGGTCCGGACTGAAGGACCTGACAACGATTACGGACATGTCGTCTACTGTCACTGCATATGATTCTCTCAACATTGAAAGAATGGTGGAGGATTATATGAGTGACCGCATCCAAGTAGGCACGTCACACAGTCCGTACTTATACTGGCAGGAAAAAGAGGCAATTTGGAGGCCCTTGCACAAACTGGCTTTATTCTACCTAAGTTGCCCTCCCACAAGTGTGTACTCCGAAAGAGTGTTTAGTGCCGCCGCTCACCTTGTCAGCAATCGGCGTACGAGGTTACATCCAGAAAATGTGGAGAAGATGATGTTCATTAAAATGAATTATAATCAATTCCTCCGCGGAGACATTGACCAGCAGCAATTGCCTCCACAAAGTACACAGGGAGCTAAGATGGTGGATTCCAGTGGGGACGAATTGATAATCTGTGAGGAGTGGGATGTACACGGTGATATATCGGAGGATTATGATGAGGTGGACATCTTGCCTCTGTAGAGCCAGTTTGTGCAAGGAGAGATTAATTGCTTCTTTTTTGGGGGGGGTCCAAACCAACCCGTCATATCAGTCACAGTCGTGTGGCAGACCCTGTCACTGAAATGATGAGTTGGTTAAAGTGTGCATGTCCTGTTTATACAACATAAGGGTGGGTGGGAGGGCCCAAGGACAATTCCATCTTGCACCTCTTTTTTCTTTTATTTTTCTTTGCGTCATGTGCTGTTTGGGGAGGGTTTTTTGGAAGGGCCATCCTGCGTGACACTGCAGTGCCACTCCTAGATGGGCCCGGTGTTTGTGTCGGCCACTAGGGTCGCTTATCTTACTCACACAGTCAGCTACCTCATTGCGCCTCTTTTTTTTCTTTGCGTCATGTGCTGTTTGGGGAGGGTTTTTTGGAAGGGCCATCCTGCGTGACA
Organism: Pseudophryne corroboree; assembly: GCF_028390025.1. Lineage (NCBI taxonomy): Eukaryota > Metazoa > Chordata > Amphibia > Anura > Myobatrachidae > Pseudophryne > Pseudophryne corroboree. Next base: position 369,899,983 of record NC_086450.1, on the reverse strand, counting down.
CTGCAGTGCCACTCCTAGATGGGCCCGGTGTTTGTGTCGGCCACTAGGGTCGCTTATCTTACTCACACAGTCAGCTACCTCATTGCGCCTCTTTTTTTCTTTGCGTCATGTGCTGTTTGGGGAGGGTTTTTTGGAAGGGCCATCCTGCGTGACACTGCAGTGCCACTCCTAGATGGGCCCGGTGTTTGTGTCGGCCACTAGGGTCGCTTATCTTACTCACACAGTCAGCTACCTCATTGCGCCTCTTTTTTTCTTTGCGTCATGTGCTGTTTGGGGAGGGTTTTTTGGAAGGGACATCCTGCGTGACACTGCAGTGCCACTCCTAGATGGGCCCGGTGTTTGTGTCGGCCACTAGGGTCGCTTATCTTACTCACACAGTCAGCTACCTCATTGCGCCTCTTTTTTTCTTTGCGTCATGTGCTGTTTGGGGAGGGTTTTTTGGAAGGGACATCCTGCGTGACACTGCAGTGCCACTCCTAGATGGGCCCGGTGTTTGTGTCGGCCACTAGGGTCGCTTATCTTACTCACACAGCGACCTCGGTGCAAATTTTAGGACTAAAAATAATATTGTGAGGTGTGAGGTATTCAGAATAGACTGAAAATGAGTGTAAATTATGGTTTTTGAGGTTAATAATACTTTGGGATCAAAATGACCCCCAAATTCTATGATTTAAGCTGTTTTTTAGGGTTTTTTGAAAAAAACACCCGAATCCAAAACACACCCGAATCCGACAAAAAAAATTCGGTGAGGTTTTGCCAAAACGCGGTCGAACCCAAAACACGGCCGCGGAACCGAACCCAAAACCAAAACACAAAACCCGAAAAATTTCCGGCGCTCATCTCTAATGCTGACACATGAGACCCCTTACCCCGAATGCAGAGAGACCTGTCAGTGACAGCTGTCACAGAAAGGTCTCTAAAGCCAATCAGGAAGCGCAACTTCGTTGCGCTCATCTGATTGGCTCTGCGCGTCTGAGCAGACAGCGCATCGCACAGCCCAGTCCATTATATTCAATGGTGGGAACTTAGCGGCTAGCGGTGAGGTCACCCGCCGGTCAGCGGCTGACCGCGGGTTAACCCCACCGCTACCCGCAAAGTTCCCACCATTGAAAGTAATGGAGCGGCTTTGCGATGCGCTGTCTGACAGCTCAGACAGTGCACAGCCAATCAGGTGAGCGCACGGAAGTAGCGCTTCCTGATTGGCTGAAGGGACTTCAGTGACAGGAGTCACGTGATGTCCCGGGATTCGGGAGAAAGGGGTCTGATGTGAAAGCATGGGACCCCTTTCTAGTCCGGTATGGATCGGTGTTCGTTTTTTTGTTTTGCCAAGTACGTGGATTATCTCTGGACCTGGATGTACCTCTGGACGCTGGAAGGTGAGTATAATTTTTTCACAGGTACCTCGGATCGTCGGAGACCGTGGCAGTCGGCGTGTCAACATAGGTAAGTATGTGTGTGTCGGTAGTGTGCAATAAAGTTTTACTATCAAGGTGTCTGTGTACTGTTTTTATTTGGGTATTTTTTTCCCAGTAGTACTACAGGTACCAGCGGGCCCGTTTTTCTCCCGCATGCTGGTACTTGTGGTTCTCCAAGTACCAGCTTGCGGGGGAGGCTTGCTGGGACTTGTAGTACTGCTGGAAAAAACAATATCTTTTTATTATCACAAAAGGCTATCAGCCCCCCCATCCGCAGCCCATTGGATGGGGGGGGACAGCCTCGGGCGTCACCCCTGGCCCTTGGGTGGCTGGGGGGGGGACCCCTTGATTGAAGGGGTCCCCACTCCCCCAGGGTACCCCGGCCAGGGGTGACTAGTTGGGTAGTTAATGCCACGGCCGCAGGGCACGGCATAAAAGTGACCCCCGGCTGTGGCATTATCTGTCCAGCTAGTGGAGCCCGATGCTGGTGTTAAAAATACGGGGGACCCCTACTCTTTTTGTCCCCCGTATTTTTGGCACCAGCACCAGGCGCAGAGCCCGGTGCTGGTTTTAAAAATACGGGGGATCCCTGCCCAATTTTTTCCCTGCATTTTTAGAACCAGGACCAGCTCGAAGAGCCCGAGGCTGGTTATGCTTTGGAGGGGGGACCCCACGCCATTTTTTTTCCGGGTTTTTCCCGTATTTTCCCATTTTTTTAAATCGCGGCAAAATCCGCCAAATCGGCCGATTTTCGCCCGCGATTCTGGCGAATCCGTTTTTCATTGAATATGGTGAATTCCGGCAGCCACCTTCCGGAATTCACCTGGCGAATTTAGTCGAATTAAAAAACGGCGAAAAATTGCCGCAATGCGCCGTGAATTGCATATACCCCCATATCTTCAAAAGGATATTAATACATTAGAAACTGTACAAAGAAGGGCAACTAAAATGGTGCATGGCCTACACCACAAAACATACCCAGAAATACTAAGAAATCTCAATATGTATAGTTTGGAGCAGAGAAGGGAAGACATGATAGAAACTTTCAGATACTGTATATCAAGGGTTTTAACAAAGTCCAGGAGGGAAACTGAAGACTCCAAATGAAGAGAAGCAATAGGACATGGGGACATGCACTGAGACTGGAGGGGGGAGGTTCAGGGGAAATTTGAGGAAAAATTACTTCACAGAAAGGGTAGTGGACAAGTGGAATAGCCTCCCATAAAATGTGGTAGAGGCTAAGACAGTGGAGCAATTTAAACATGCATGGGATAGACATAAGGATATCCTTACAAAGAAATAAGGATCAAACAAGGTTAGAGAAAAAAATTATGTAAAAAAAAAAGGGGCAGACTAGATGTGCCAAGTGGTTCTTATCTGCCGTCAAATTCTATGTTTCTATGTTTCTAACTATGAACAGCCCAGTCACTTAACCAGTGGAGTGGTTTTATTTAGTGATGAGCGGGTTTGGTTCCTCGGAATCCGTACCCCCCCGAACTTCACCCATTTTACACGGTTCCGAGGCAGACTCTGATCCTCCCGCCTTTCTCGGTTAACCCGAGCGCGCCCAAACGTCATCATCCCGGTGTCGGATTCTCGCGAAATTCGTATTCTATATAAGGAGCCGCGCGTCGCCGCCATTTTCACTCGTGCTTTGGAGATGATAGGGAGAGGACGTGCAGCGTTCTCTCAGTTTCTGTGTTCAGTGTGCTGCAAATATCTGTGCTCAGTGTGCTGAAAATATCTACGTTCCCTGCCTCAAAAACGCTCCATATCTGTGCTGCATTGTAGTATATAGTAGGAGGACAGCGCAGAATTTTGCTGACCAGTGACCACCAGTATTATATAGCAGTACGGTACAGTAGTCCACTGCTCTACATACCTCTGTGTCGTCAAGTATACTATCCATCCATACCTGTGGTAGATTTTAGTTGTGCGCAGTATATATAGTAGGAAGAAAGTGTAGAATTTTGCAGACCACCAGTATATAATATATAGCAGTAAAGTACAGTAGGCCACTGCTCTACCTACCTCTGTGTCATCAAGTATACTATCCATCCATACCTGTGGTGCATTTTAGTTGTGCGCAGTATATATAGTAGGAGGACAGTGCAGAATTTTGCTGACCACCAGTATATAATATATAGCAGTACGGTACAGTAGGCCACTGCTCTACCTACCTCTGTGTCGGCAAGTATACTATCCATCCATACCTGTGGTGCATTTTAGTTGTGTGCAGTATATATAGTAGGAGGACAGTGCAGAATTTTGCTGACCACCAGTATATAATATATAGCAGTACGGTACAGTAGGCCACTGCTCTACCTACCTCTGTGTCGTCAAGTATACTATCCATCCATACCTGTGGTACATTTTAGTTGTGACAGTGCAGAATTTTGCTGACCACCAGTATATAATATATAGCAGTACGGAACATTAGGCTACTGCTCTACCTACCTCTGTGTCGTCAAGTATACTATCCATCCATACCTGTGGTGCATTTTAGTTGTGTGCAGTATATATAGTAGGAGGACAGTGCAGAACTTTGCTGACCACCAGTATGTAATATATAGCAGAACGGTACAGTAGTCCACTGCTCTACCTACCTCTGTTTCGTCAAGTATACTATCCATCCATACCTGTGGTGCATTTTAGTTGTGCGCAGTATATATAGTAGGAGGACAGTGCAGAATTTTGCTGACCACCAGTATATAATATATAACAGTACGGTACAGAAGGCCATTGCTATTGATATATTACTGGCATATAATTCCACACATTAAAAATGGAGAACAAAAATGTGGAGGGTAAAATAGGGAAAGATCAAGATCCACTTCCACCTCGTGCTGAAGCTGCTGCCACTAGTCATGGCCGAGACGATGAAATGCCATCAACGTCGTCTGCCAAGGCCGATGCCCAATGTCATAGTAGAGAGCATGTAAAATCCAAAAAACAAAAGTTCCGTAAAATGACCCAAAAATCAAAATTAAAAGCATCTGATGAGAAGCGTAAACTTGCCAATATGCCATTTACGACACGGAGTGGCAAGGAACGGCTGAGGCCCTGGCCTATGTTCATGGCTAGTGGTTCAGATTCACATGAGGATGGAAGCACTCATCCTCTCGCTGGAAAAATGAAAAGACTTAAGCTGGCAAAAGCACAGCAAAGAACTGTGCGTTCTTCTAAATAACAAATACCCAAGGAGAGTCCAATTGTGTCGGTTGCGATGCCTGACCTTCCCAACACTGGACGGGAGGAGGTGGCGCCTTCCACCATTTGCACGCCCCCTGCAAGTGCTGGAAGGAGCACCCACAGTCCAGTTCCTGATAGTCAAATTAAAGATGTCACTGTTGAAGTACAACGGGATGAGGATATGGGTGTTGCTAGTGCTGAGGAGGAAACTGACAAGGAGGATTCTGATGGTGAGGTGGTTTGTTTAAGTCAGGCACCCGGGGAGACACCTGTTGTCCGTGGGACGAATATGGCCATTGACATGCCTGGTCAAGTTACAAAAAAAATCACCTCGTCGGTGTGGAATTATTTTAACAGAAATGCGGACAACATTTGTCAAGCCGTGAGTTGCCTTTGTCAAGCTGTAATAAGTAGGGGTAAGGACGTTAACCACCTAGGAACATCCTCCCTTATACGTCACCTGGACCGCATTCATCAGAAGTCATTGACAAGTTCAAAAACTTTGGGTGACAGCGGAAGCAGTCCACTGACAACTAAATCCCTTCCTCTTGTAACCAAGCTCCTGCAAACCACACCACCAACTCCCTCAGTGTCAATTTCCTCCTTACACAGGAAAGTCAATAGTCCTGCAGGCCATGTCACTGTCAAGTCTGATGAGTCTTCTTCTGCCTGGGATTCCTCCGATGCATCCTTGAGTGTAACGCCTACTGCTGCTGGCGCTGCTGTTGTTGCTGCTGGGAGTTGATCGTCATCTCAGAGGGGAAGTCGGAAGACCACTTGTACTACTTCCAGTAAGCAATTGACTGTCCAACAGTCCATTGCGAGGAAGATGAAATATCACAGCAGTCATCCTGCTGCAAAGCAGATAACTCAGGCCTTGGCAGCCTGGGTGGTGTTAAACGTGTGTCCGGTATCCACCATTAATTCACAGGGAATTAGAGAATTTATTGAGTTAGTGTGTCTCCGGTACCAAATACCATCTAGGTTCCACTTCTCTAGGCAGTCGATACCGAGAATGTACACAGACGTCAGAAAAAGAGTCACCAGTGTCCTAAAAAATGCAGTTGTACCCAATGTCCAGTTAACCACGGATATGTGGACAAGTGGAGCAGGGCAGACTCAGGACTATATGACTGTGACAGCCCACTGGGTAGATGTATTGCCTCCCACAGCAAGAACAGCAGCGGCGGCACCAGTAGCAGCATCTCGCAAACGCCAACTCGTTCCTAGGCAGGCTACGCTTTGTATCACCGCTTTCCATAAGAGGCACACAGCTGACAACCTCTTACAGAAACTGAGGAACATCATCGCAGAATGGCTTACCCCAGTTGGACTCTCCTTGGGAATTGTGACATCGGACAACGCCACCAATATTGTGCGTTCATTACATGTGGGCAAATTCCAGCACGTCCCATGTTTTGCACATACATTGAATTTGGTGGTGCAGAATTATTTAAAAAATTACAGGGGCATGCAAGAGCTGCTGTCGGTGGCCCGAAGAATTGCGGGCCACTTTCGACATTCAGCCACCGCTTGCCGAAGACTGGAGCACCAGCAAACACTCCTGAACCTGCCCCGCCATCATCTGAAGCAAGAGGTGGTAACGAGGTGGAATTCAACCCTCTATATGCTTCAGAGGATGCAGGAGCAGCAAAAGGCCATTCAAGCCTATACAGCTATCTACGATATAGGCAACGGAGGGGGAATGCACCTGACTCAAGCGCAGTGGAGAATGATTTCAACGTTGTGCAAGGTTCTGCAACCCTTTGAACTTGCCACACGTGAAGTCAGTTCAGACACTGCCAGCCTGAGTCAGGTCATTCCCCTCATCAGGCTTTTGCAGAAGAATCTGGAGAGATTGAAGGAGGCGCTAAAACAGAGCGATTCTGCTAGGCATGTGGGACTTGTGGATGGAGCCCTTAATTCGCTTAACCAGGATTCACGGGTGGTCAATCTGTTGAAATCAGAGCACTACATTTTGGCCACCGTGCTCGATCCTAGATTTAAAACCTACATTGTATCTCTCTTTCCGGCAGACACAAGTCTGCAGAGGTTCAAAGACCTGCTGGTGAGACACTTGTCAAGTCAAGCGGAACGTGACCGGTCAACAGCTCCTGCTTCACATTCTCCCACAACTTGGGCTGCGAGGAAAAGGCTAAGAATTCCGAGCCCACCCACTGGCGGTGATGCAGGACAGTCTGGAGTGAGTGCTGACATCTGGTCCGGACTGAAGGAACTGCCAACGATTACTGACATGTCGTCTACTGTCACTGCATATGATTTTGTCACCATTGAAAGAATCGTGGAGGATTATATGAGTGACCGCATCCAAGTAGGCACGTCAGACAGTCCGTACGTATACTGGCAGGAAAAAGAGGCAATTTGGAGGCCCTTGCAGAAACTGGCTTTATTTTACCTAAGTTGCCCCCCCTCCAGCGTGTACTCCGAAAGAGTGTTTAGTGCAGACGCTCACCTTGTCAGCAATTGGCGCATGAGGTTACTTCCAGAAAATGTGGAGAAGATGATGTTCATCAAAATGTATTATAATCAATTCCTCCATGGAGACATTCACCAGCAATTGCCTCCAGAAAGTACACAGGGACCTGAGATGGTGGATTCCAGTGGGGATGAATTAATAATCTGTGAGGAGGGGGATGTACACAGTGAAAGGGGTGAGGAATCGGAGGATGAGGAGGAGGTGGACATCTTGCCTCTGTAGAGCCAGTTTGTGCAAGGAGAGATTGATTGCTTCTTTTTTGGTGGGGACCCAAACCAACCAGTCATTTCAGTCACAGTCATGTGGCAGACCCTGTCGCTGAAATGATGGGTTTATTAAAGTGTGCATGTCCTGTTTATACAACATAAGGGTGGGTGGGAGGGCCCAAGGACAGTTCCATCTTGCATCTCTTTTTTCTTTCATTTATCTTTGCATTATGTGCTGTTTGGGGACTATTTTTTGAAGTGCCATCCTGTCTGACACGGCAGTGCCACTCCTAGATGGGCCAGGTATTTGTGTCGGCCACTTGGGTCGATTAGCTTAGCCATCCAGCTGTAAGAGGGCGGCGGTGCGTGTGGTGGTGCCTGCTGCCGTGCAGGTGCAGTTTCGGTACTCACCAGGTGCTGCTCTCTCTCACCTTCAGGTACCGGAACCTTCAACGGACCTGGCAATCTTCAGTCGGATCCGGACACGGCGATTCCCTCTCGGAGCTTACAGACGAACGAGCTGAGGAGAAAATAATCTACCTTAAGGGGGGTATCAACCCTTCTTCCACCGGAAAAGGGGATACCCCAGGGGTGACGGCGACCTTCACCGGTTGGGTGAAAGGTCATCACTGGCACAAAGCCTCAGCCACCCAGAAGTCACACACTCGCACTCTCGTGCATAGTGTGATGAAGGGGTTCTCACGTCCGTGAGCAAACCCTTATTCCGACGCTCGGGGACAGACAGAGGGACAAACGTACACAGATGCTACTCACCGTCAGTTCCGCACTGCGAACGTCTTCTTCTCTTACAGGTCCCTGTAAGGAAGCAAACAAACAAGCAAACAGCTGTGCAGGGCCTAACTCTAACCTAGTGTCACACCCCTATACTGACTACTACGGCAGAGCCCTCAAACTAGCTCTGTGGGTGTGGTGCAACAAAACTAAACACATTCTTAACAAGCTCACACTTTGCCTCGCACGGTAACAACATACATCACGATACACAGTGCAAGCAACTACCACGGTGCTGTCCCTTTAAGTACCTGAATCAGAACACCAGGTAGTGGGGGCCGCACAGCTCACCCACCTCCCGTACTCTCTTTCCAGGGGCTCAGACCGAGCGAGCCTGCCTGCCTAAACACCTTGGGGTGGATTGGGCCTAGTGCCCAGTGCCACCTCTATTCACTTCGGGGGAACCGCTTATTTATTGGGCCTAGCGCCCCCTATTTGCGCACGGACCCGAGGCCCGACATTACCCACGGGCCTAGCGACCTCACTCGTTGGGTGACCTGGGCCTAGTACCCAGCGTCACCTTATATTACCTAATTGGCAAAATACACTAGGGCCTAATGTCCTCTAATGCCCCCCAGGCCTAGTGCCCGATGTGCCCCTCGGGCCTAATGCCCGCCTACTGCACCGTTGAGGTGGCTTGGGCCTAATGCCCAAACCACCTGATCAAATGGTGGCCCCAACCTCCTATCTGCGCCCCAGGCCTAGTGCCTGAATTGTGCCCCTGGGCCTAATGCCCGTCCCTGATGGTCTAGGGAGGAAAAGGGAGGGGGGTGAAAGTTGCCTCACTGAGGCCTCACCTGCACCGGGGGTCTCCGGCGCCCTCTTCTGCCGCTGACCCGTCCTGGCCAGCGGCGCCGCCTCCGCTCTTCCACGTCCAGCCGCCGCTGGACATCTTCTTTCAAGAGACCGACGTCTTCTGGCCTCTTCAACGGCCACCGGAGCTCTTCACCGGTCTTCGGCGCGGCCTCCCGTCCTCTTCTCCTCGCGGCGTCTTCTTTCTTCTCCCGCCCATCTTCTTCTGCCGCGCTCCTCCGCGCACTCGGCCTCTTCGGCTCCCACCCGGCATCTGACGTCAGATGCCGGGGGCGGGGCCTGTGACGCGGCGAGCTCCGATTGGCTCGCCGCGCCCGTCTTTGATTGCCCCGCCGCTCCGGGAGCCGCGATTGGCTCCCGGAGGGCGCCAACATTTGAATGCCTCCGCAGCTGGAATGTGTCCTGTAAAACAGGACACATCTCCACACAGCGACCTTGGTGCACCTCTTTTTTTCTTTGCATCATGTGCTGTTTGGGTACTATTTTTTAAATCGGCCATCCTGTCTGACACTGCAGTGCCACTCCTAGATGGGCCAGGTGTTTGTGTCGGCCACTTGGGTCGCTTAGCTTAGTCATCCAGCGACCTCGGTGCAAATTTTAGGACTAAAAATAATATTGTGAGGTGTGAGGTGTTCAGAATAGCCTGGAAATGAGTGGAAATTATGGTTATTGAGGTTAATAATACTATGGGATCAAAATGACCCCCAAATTCTATGATTTAAGCTGTTTTTGAAAAAAAAACACCCGAATCCAAAACACACCCGAATCCGACAAAAATTTTTCAGGGAGGTTTTGCCAAAACGCGTCCAAACCAAAACACAGCCGCAGAACTGAATCCAGAACCAAAACACAAAACCCGAAAAATTTCCGGTGCACATCACTAGTTTTATTGAAGATAAAGAAAGAATGGCAGTACTCACTGGTAGATGGAGCAGAATTTGAGCGTGGTGTCATACAGATCACCAGCCAGTGAGTGTTTATGGGTACCTCCAGGCAGGGCTGCCATGACAAATTGTGGGTCCTGGGACTGACCTAATAGGCAGGGCGGAGCTGTGGATATTGTGGGTGAAGTTAGAACATGGGTGGTGCATCAATTTGTGCATAAACGTGTTTAAAAATATTGAAAAAAGTTTGGGTTGTGGGGGTTGAAATTATTACATTATTATAATATGTAAAACTATACAAATACACAAATGTACAGTAGGTGAGAAAACTGCTGTAAATTCACACACACAAAAGAAACTCTATTCTAAATATATAGGAAAATCCAAATCAATTCTACACACACACACACACACACACACACACACACACACACACACACACACACACACATTAAGCCGGATCCGCATAAAATGCATTGAAAAAGCCAGATGAAAAAATCACTGAAAAGCAAGATCCACGTAAATAAACACTAAAAAAGGCAGATCCATCACGATTACTATTAATGAGTCTTAAGGGCCCTACACACTCATTGATTTGCTGCCGAGGTGCCCGACGGCCGATGTGGATGACGGATGACCCAACGGCGTGCGTGCTGGGGGCGGGGTGTGTGTGTGTGTGATGGGTGGAGTGAAGTTTCTTCACTCCCCCCATCACCTGGCCCCATAGCCCTGCATGCTAATATGGATGAGATTGTCCATATTGGCGTGCATGTATAAACGACCCTGCACCAACGATGAATGAGTGCGGGGCCGCGCATCGTTCATCGTTGGTGCATACATGCTGAAAGATATGAACGATATCTCGTTCATTAATGGACGAGATCGTTCATATCTTTCAGTGCAATCGCTAAGTGTGTAGGGCCCATTAGTGGGATATGTACCCCTAGAAGGTAGACAACTCGCATATCAGCACACTTCTGTAATGCCTCATTGTCCGGTGACTTGCAATGTACTTTTTCCTACTTCTATCTTTTTAAATAAAAATAAAATAAAAATCACGATTGTGGAGATTTTCTAAGCACATAAGCGGCTGAGGATGGCAATAAAAGCAAGAGGAACTTTGCACTGCATGCACAAAGCTAGATGGTCACTCTATAGATCAGAGATTTTCAACCTTTTACAACTTGCGGCACACTGAACAAGATTTAAATATTGCCAAAGCTGTCGAAGTCGAAAAATATTGCAGTACACACATCACGTACAAACTACACACAGATGGCCTCCATGCGCGTACTTGTTCTGCCGTGTGTGCACATATTCGCAATCTGCGTATGGTCGCTCCCGCGGTCCTGAGTATTAGCGCGTGGTATGAGTAATTACGGTAGTGTTTGTAATCGCATGGAAAAGCCATAAAAACACATTACATATTTATTCCAAATAGTGCACAATGTACATAGTCTCCCTGCACCACACCAGTGAGTTACACATGTTTAAATGGTATAAGAACAAAGGGATTCACCTTTACAGGATAGGAGGGGACAGAACTAGGTTATAAGGTGGTGTTTGGTATCCAGCTGTAGGGTATACTAAGGGCAATATTCCGGTGTTGGTTTGCAGAAGATCGCACGCTGCTGCGCATAGTTATGCGCAGGAGCAGAATATAAATATTAACTGTATTTACTGTACACTTGGTATGCGGCGGGAACCCAGAGGAGACCATCTGCAAGTGCACCTGGAACAGACATCGCCCACCTATTCGAACCGACCTATCACCTCTCCTGTGCTGTAAATGACCATCCCTGTGTCCAATGGACAAAGAGATTACAGTTTCCATTGTGTTAGATTTTGGACTATTGTATAAAAAGCCAGCTGCATGCCTGGTCCCACACAGACTCTGAAGGTCATCTACCTTGATGACTGAGGACCGGGCCGGGAAGCGCAGGCGAAACCAAAACGTATGTACCATTGACTGTAGCCATTTTTTTCTATTGTATTGTATTGTTGTTATTGTAACCCCCTTTCAGCAATTATATGTTGGTGTGTCGGAACCCAGCATCTTAAATACAATCTGGTGTCATGTCTCATTTCCCTGCTAAGGTTATAAGTGTATTTCAGTCACACGTGTAGCTGCAGAGTGCTCATGGCGTGTCTTTGGGTGTGTACACACTGCGTGTACTTTGTACGGCCAGGGCGGCATTTGTACGCAAGGTACGTACGTACACGGTATAGGGCTTTGCATGCTAACAGTGTAAAGTATGTAGGCTAAGGTTTGATCACAAGCGGCCACAGTGGCTCAATTTTAAAGTGTATTTAATGTGTTTTTAAAGTATTGCTTTTAGTCCTGTATGTAAATCGACGTTTACAATTAGGGGCTCGACCCGGTTTTCACATGCTCACAGGCTAGCAGGTCATAGCAGACTTAATCTATCAGCAAAGGGTGAAAAGTTATCTACGTAACCTTTTCCTGGTTGGTGGATGTTCTAAAAACCCTATTTGTGTGCTGTTAGATTGCGTCTGCTCTGTCTGGTCTGCAGAGGTGCTGATAGAACCCATAGGTAAACAGGAAAAAAGCTATTTAAAAAATCTGTCTAAATTTTCTTTGGTGCCAAAAGCGTACACAAAGGACACCGATACTTTGCATACCATCTCACATATTGTTGCCGCAAGATATAGATTACTAGATCCGTTTAGATCTGTGTGAAATCAGATACATTTGTTGCTATATAGTTAAATTTGAAATAAAAGTATTTAAGTAAGTATAAAGACACAACATGCAGGTCTGGCCCAGTCATAAAGGGTTACACAGAACAAGCGTGGGTTGTGTTTGTGAGTGATTATTGGCCCTCATTCCGAGTTGATCGGTCGCAAGGCGAATTTAGCAGAGTTACACACGCTTAGTCTACGCCTACTGGGAGTGTATCTTAGCATCTTAAAAGTGCGAACGAAGTTTACGCAATATTGCGAACAAAAAAAACTTAGCAGTTTTAGAGTAGCTCCAGACTTACTCTGCCTGTGCGATCAGTTCAGTGCTTGTCGTTCCTGGTTTGACGTCACAAACACACCCAGCGTTCGCCCAGACACTCCCCCGTTTCTCCGGCTACTCCTGCGTTTTTTCCGGAAACGGTAGCGTTTTCAGCCACACGCCCATAAAACGCCGTGTTTCCGCCCAGTAACACCCATTTTCTGTCAATCACACTACGTTCGCCGGTGCGAACAAAAAGCCGTGAGTAAAAATCCTTTCTTCATAGCAGAATTACTTAGCGCAGTCGCAGTGCGAACATTGCGCATGCGCTCTAAGCTGATTTTCACTGCGATGCGAAAAAAAAGAACGAGCGAACGACTCGGAATGAGGGCCATAGTTAGTATTGCTCACATTTATAGAGGTTGTGTGATTTGTTTTATTGCGGATGCACATTTTTGAACACGTGGCTCGTACAAAGTACAGGACCGCGCACGCAGCGTAAAAGGCACGCACGGTCGCGTGTTTACGCAAAGTGCGTAAAAGTGCGGACGCTAAGTACAAATTACACGATAGTTTCATTCAATTAAAAGGTAGGATAGTAGCCATACTACAAATAGCACATAACTATCCGGTTTCAAAAGCAGATTAGTAGAAAACTTTTGTTTAAACTGTATTGCCTCTGGGTGAAAAGCTGCTGATCAGAACGAGTGGAAATTTTCTGTACAGAAAAACACTGTGTATTTGTGTGAGCTAAAAGCAGGAGTGAGTGGGTTGAACCCCGGGAATTCGGGATCCCGTCGTTTGGTACACCAAGTGAGTGGAGGCTTGGCGGCGTGAGGCAGCTGACTCACGTTAGTATAGGTTTGAAATACATAAGTCGTGAGGGGACTTGCACAGTAGCGTGGTAGGGAATTGTGAATTGTGACCCATGTAGTTTTTTTTTATACGCTCCGGCTGAGGTTTCGCAGCTTGTGATTCGATTCCAGTGGTCGTAGGGCGGATAGGTAACAAGTACCTATACGCTGTGCGATTGGACCGCATGTTTGTGGGTGCGATACATAGCGCAACTTGATACCTCTTTTACGAGCTTTTGCGTAAAATTGCGGTATCATTATCGCTGTATAGAGCATACGCAAGCATGATTTGTGTACAAGTGCATAGGGAGTTTTCGCTGGCCTCATCACAGGTAGAGGAAATTATCTCACAGATACCGGGTTCCCTATGAACTTAGGATGGACAGGACACTGGATTGATGGCTGGGATAGTCCCAGTAGAGATTCTTTTTTTTATGGGTATAGACCTCGTAGAGAATCAATTCCCCATAGTGCCCAATCCAGTTGTCAAATTTTATAAAATCCTCTTTGCCTCTACAAACTTATCTGTTACTAACCTGTATGTGATTTTTCTTTAAAGTTTCCTCATCATCTCTTACGTTCACCGACAGGAGGGTACAATACATGGACCCGATTACAGTTCAAAAGCTACATGCCTACGCGGTCATTCAGAGTTCTACCCAAAATCCAGTATATCTAACCAGCACAAGGACACCAGTATTAATGCAGTGTGCCTGGTCATGCACAAAGTGTGGAGAATGACAATACTGGTGAAGGGAGACTGTGTACAGACACCGATATGCATGATGGTGTGACAGCCTGTTGGTGAATGCCAAACCTGACATTTTCTATTTTTATATTTACTATTATTCCCCTCTCTTCTCTCATCCAGAGACGGTTTACTTCACACAACTAATAACACACAACAGTTAAAAATGAAATGCAAAATTTGTGTTCCCTACAGGAAAATGCGGTCTGGAAGTCGAAGGGGTATGGTCAGGAGTCCTCAGGACTTTGGACAGGTGGACACAGTAAGCCAGTGGCCCCCAGAGCATATCTTCCAAGTCTAGCTGAGGCGTCACATGGTCTGACTCATCTGGGCAAAGAGGGTATGTGCAAGCTGGTAAGAGCCTACTGGTGTGCACCGGATTCTCTTCTCATGAAGGTAAGAGAGCAATGACATGTTTTGCTTGCTTGAGGAAGAATATTGGTAGGACAATACCAACAGAGCCATCCCATATCCCTCCTACAGACGGACCTTTTTAGGTAATACAAATCGACTTCATACAGTTTCCACCCTGTAGGAATTTGAAATATGTGTTAGTATGTATTGATGTATTTTCCAACTGGGTAAAAGCGTTCCCTGCTGCCACAAATACTGCTACGAACACTGCAAAGAAAATTGTGCAGGAATTTGTGTGCAGATATGGTATCCCTAGAATGATTGAAAGTGATAGGGGTACCCATTTTACAGGTGAAATCTTTCAGGTCATGTACAAACTGATGGGAATTAATAGCAAGCTGCATACTCCGTACCGGCCACAGGCGAGTGCAAAGGTAGAGAGAGTGAACAGCACTATTAAGAACAAGCTGAGCAAAGTTATGGCTGAAACTGGATTGCTGTGGCCAGAAGCTTTGACACTAGTGTTGTACAGCATCAGAACCACTCCCAGGTCTCCACTTAACTTATCACCCTTTGAAATTCTTTTTGGTCGACAACCTCATGTAATGATAGACCCACAGGACGATTTGAAATGCAATAATGAAGTAACTGTGAAATATTTGGTTGGGATGAGCCAGCAGCTGAGAAATCAATAAAGAAATCTAAAGCTGGTGATTCCTGACCTACCAAACAGTAATTGTCATGACATTGAGCCTCGGGATTATGTGATGATTCAAAAAATTTTACGCTCAGGTTGCAGGTGGGAAGGACTATACCAAGTCTTGTTAACCAGCACGACAGCATTAAAGGTCGCCGAAAGAGAGACTTGGGTCCACTCGTCCCACTGCAAGAAGGTCGCTGACCTGGAGAGGACTTGTGACAATGAGCAAGGTGAAGAGAACCTCGTATCACTAGAGTGTTTGTTCCGGGAAAGTTGGGAGACAGGACTGTTGAAAGGCACCTGAGCGCGGAGAGCAACAAGACCAAGGACGGTTGTCGCACCATTTTTCTTTGTTCACCCCCTGCATTTTCCTTTCTTTTTCTCCTCCTTATTTTCCTTTCTTTCCCCTAATGAAATGGATCTATCACAAGAGACTGCGTTTCGGGTGCTACTAGTGATTCTGGTTTTGATCAGGACAATTTGATCAGGACAATTTGTTTTGGTGAGGGTCCCAGAGAGGTCGAGCAGGGATCTGGAATGGGTTCTGATGGCAAGTACGAATTTGTAGGATCTCAGGAGCAGCACATCACTCGAGTAAAGGCTGGTATCAGTAAGCGCTCTGGTAGTCATGGAGCTCGGAGGAAATGTGAAGGGTTATTGTCTGATGAATATTGTATTTGTAGGAATTGTGAGAACATAGTCGAAGACGGGTGCATCCAGAGATGTCAGTCCAACATTAATATCGATGTGGACCGACATCCGTTGAGTGATTACCAATCATTAGTGGGTAAGGTCTTAAACCAGACAGAATGTTGGGTGTGCGAACAGGTACCTCAAGGACAGAGTAAGTCAGGATTAGTACCATACACTTTAGCAATAGGTGAGGTTCTCGAATTACTGGGTGGGAGACCAGTGGACAAAAAATTCAATATCTCCAGGCCCCCTAGCTTGAAGCTCCACCAGTATCATGTAGACAGGTCCTTATTGTGTTTTAATATTTCCAATTACCGAAAACCAGGAAATTGGGAAGTGACGTGGAATAACCAGACAATGACCTTTTCACACAGAGCTGATAAGATACCTATTGACTCTGAACTTGTACGCCAGATAGCCAACAGTGGGAGGTATTTTCGGTATAGGTATACACGTGGAAGCAAGACCATGTGGGTTGGAAAAGTATCGTCAGGGTATTGTGCCCATATCATCCAGCCCGATACTTGTACTGAGCAAATGAGAGAACTAGGGATCGGTTTCTTTACATGGAAAGTTTGCAATATGGTGATGTTACATTTTGTCCCCTATGTTTTCCCAGATGATGCCTATTTTATATGTGGGAGGAAAGCGTACAAGTGGCTTGCCCCGAGCTCTGAGGGATTGTGTTATATTGGGAGAGTACTACCGGAGGTAGTATAACCCACGATAAATTGAAAGACGTTGACCATAACCCACGATCAATTGAAAGACGTTCACCGCAGTGCTCAGACTCCTTATACTCATACTCAGTATGAACACATCATCAAGAGACACCTCATAGATAGGGCAGAGCACGCAGCCTCCTATTTGATCCATGAATCCACCGGGATTCAGTTACTTCTCGCATTAGACATCACCCGTACTGCCAGAGAAACTATAAATTATAGGTATATCCATGCGCTAGCGAACTTGATAGATAATATCACTGAGATGTATGATGACACCTTCAAGTATACGGGTAGGGAGTTACAAGTAGGGAGGCCAATCCCGGGCCAATCCTGGGATTGCAGTAGGGACCAGTGAAAGTTGTAGGTAGCGGTGCTGGAGGGAGGGAGGGTGTAGGTAGCGGTGCGGGAGGGAGAGAGGATGTAGGTAGCGGTGCGGGAGGTAGGGAGGGGGTAGGTAGCCATGCGGGAGGGTGGGTGTAGGTAGTGGTGCGGGAGGGAGGGTGTAGGTAGCGGCACGGGAGGGTTGGTAGCGGCGCGGGAGGGAGGGAGGGTGGGTGTAAGTAATAACACTTACTATTAGGCGGGAGGCCGCGGCAGCCCTGGTCACACTGGACATGGCGGCATTTCAAATGAATCGCTGGCCATCAGCCAACCAGAGCTGGCGGACTGGCAGCCAATCAGGGAAGCTGCCGCAGCAGTCACTCCTGATTGGCTGCTGCTTCTGCAGCTGCTTCCCTGATTGGCTGCCGGTCCACCAGCTCTGATTGGCTGGCGGCCGGCGCTACATTTTAACTGCCGCCGCGTTCAGCTTGTCCATGGCTGCCGTGGCCACCCGCCTAATAGTGTTATTACTTACATCCACCCGCCCTCCCGTGCCGCAACCAACCCTCCCGCACATGCACACTGTAATCCCTTTAATCCCAGGATTGGAGGCTCCAATCCCGGGATTCAAATCCCGGCATTTTTGGGCCCAAATCCCGGGATCCCGCCGATCCCGGGATTGGCCTCCCTAGTTATAAGCCTACAAGAAGGAACTGATCCAGCACAGGATGGTCCTTAATTATGTCACAGCCATGACAGGTGGGTACTGTGTTACTCTGGCAACTCAATATGAAGTGAAGTGCTGTACATATATACTGACGACCCCACGGAGATCATCGATCAGAAGATGGATGAGATCTTGCAGTTGAAGTGGGAGTTCAGGAGGAAGCACAACCTTACCTTAGCGACTGTGGGTAATGAACTGACCGGCTGGGTCTCATGGCTAAACCCACGCAAATGGTTCTCAGGGTTAGGAGAGTGGGCACAGAACGTCATTATGAGTATGGGGAAGTTTCTCCTTTGTATCCTGGGAGTTATCCAGCGTTATGATAAGGATTGCAAGTGAATTTCATGGCCTGTTTCTTTCACCCGTTTTTCTTTGTCTCCCCCTCTGCCCAGATACATCCAACGGGAAAAGACGTCAGCCCTACCCAAAGTGTTTATGTGAATGTGTTTTTATATATGTGTCTTATCTTCATCTCTGTAACCTCCAGTTAATGGCACACATAGTCGACAGGGGATATCCACATATACTAGCACTCACATATGTTCCCCCGCCATGTATCATCACCTAAATGTGCACCCCATTTGTTGGAACAAGAAGCCGAAAAGAGCTTGGTAGTGTTTGTTTGCCCATTTACTGACCCTTAATATGGGATGAGAAGGATTTAATGTATACTTCGCAATACCTCGTAGCTTATTTAGAACATATACAGCACAATGATACATGCCCCTCAGACATTGATTCATACATACATGTTTTTTACTATCCCACTAGGTCATACATTTCCCACCTACAACTCTTCCCCGATTATCCAAGCTTCTGTATATATTGTATAGATATTTTTCTGTTTATTAATTAGTTAGTGGCAGTTATTGATGACTGCCAAAGGGTGGACTGTCGAAGTCGAAAAATATTGCAGTACACACATCACGTACAAACTACACACAGATGGCCTCCGTGCGCGTACTTGTTCTGCCGTGCATGCACATATTTGCAATCTGCGTATGGTCACTCCCGTGATCCTGCGTATTAGCGCGTGGTATGAGTAATTACGGTAGTGTTTGTAATCACATGGAAAAGCCATAAAAACACATTACATATTTAATCCAAATAGTGCACAATGTACACATAGTCTCCCTGCACCACACCAGTGAGTTACACATGTTTAAATAGTATAATAACAAATGGATTCACCTTTACAGGATAGGAGGGATCAGAACTAGGTTATAAGGTGGTGTTTGGTATCCAGCTGTAGGGTATACTAAGGGCAATATTCCGATGTTGGTTTGCAGAAGATCGCACGCTCCAGCGAATAGTTATGCGCAGGAGCAGAATATAAATATTAACTGTATTTACTGTACACTTGGTATGCGGCGGGAACCCAGAGGAGACCATCTGCAAGTGCACCTGGAACAGACATCGCCCACCTATTCAAACTGACCTATGACCTCTCCTGTACTATTAATGACCATCCCTGTGTCCAATGGACAAAGAGATTACAGTTTCCATTGTGTTAGGTTTTGGACTATTGTATAAAAAGCCAGCTTCATGCCTGGTCCCACACAGACTCTGAAGGTCATCTACCTTGATGACTGAGGACCGGGCCGGGAAGCGCAGGTGAAACCAAAATGTATGTACCATTGACTGTAGCCATTTTTTTCTATTGTATTGTATTGTTGTTATTGTAACCCCCTTTCAGCAATTATATGTTGGTGTGTCAGAACCCAGCATCTTAAATACAATCTGGTGTCGTGTCTCTTTTCCCTGCTAAGGCTATAAGTGTATTTCAGTCACACGTGTAGCTGCAGAGTGCTCATGGCGTGTCTTTGGGTGTGTACGCACTGCGTGTACTTTGTACGGCCAGCGCGGCGTTTGTACGCAATGTACGTACACGGTACAGGGCTTTGTATGCTAACGGTGTAAAAAGTACGTTGGCTAAGGTTTGGTCAAAAGCGGCCACAGCGGCTCCATTTTAAAGTGTATTTAATGTGTTTTTAAAGTGTTGCTTTTAGTCCTGTATGTAAATCGACGTTTACAAGGCACACTCAAATATAATGGTCGTGCATGGTGCAGTTGCGTGTCCTAGGATGTCATGTCACAGCTTCTCCATAGGTAACGCCTGAGCCACATCTGAGAAAGCCAGAACAGCCCAACACTGCCTGGGCCCAAAATTAGAACTGGCTCTGCAACCACTAAACCCACCAGTATTGATCGTTCCAAGGCCTCAGTAGCAGCAAAACACTGACGGAACTGGCTCAGCTGCTATGGCGGCACACCTGGAGACTGCTCAGGGCACACTAGTGTGCCATGACACAGTGGTTGAAAAACACTGCTATAGACTGATGATGAGAAAAAAAGACACATACTGTATAGGGGGCAAATAAAAACTGGATGAATTAGGAGTTTTGTCAGTGTGATATCAGATGGGTATTGCTAAGCTTGACCCTAGCATATGCCTGTAAATCAGGAGACAAAGATATGGAGTTTCTCTTGCAGGACCCACTACTGATACCTCAGATCCTGCAATACCCAGTGGACAAGCTGAACTTGCTATGAAGTTGCCCCTGAAGTTAGTAGGGCCGGAATGTAATGGCGGCCGAGTTTGCCGACATGAGTAATTTTTAAGGACATTGCCCCTCATTCTGAGTTGTTCGCTCGCTAGCTGCTTTTAGCAGCATTGCAAACGCTAGGCCGCCGCCCTCTGGGAGTGTATCTTAGCTTAGCAGAATAGCGAACGAAAGATTAGCAGAACTGCTAATAAATAATTCCTTGTATTTTCTGAGTAGCTCCAGACCTACTCCTAGATTGCGATCACCTCAGTCGGTTTAATTCCTGGTTTGACGTCACAAACGCCCTGCGTTCGGCCAGCCACTCCCCCGTTTCTCCAGCCACTCCTGCGTTTTTACCTGGCACGCCTGCGTTTTTTAGCACACTCCCTGAAAACGGCCAGTTTCCGCCCAGAAACACCCACTTCCTGTCAATCACACTACGAACACTCGAGCGATGAAAAAACGTCCTCGAGCTTGTGTAAATCTTTAAAGTTATGTGTTAAATTACTTAGTGCATGCGCGCTGCGTACCATGCGCATGCGCATTTTCCACCTAATCGCTGCGTTGCGAAAAACGGCAACGAGCGAACAACTCGTAATGACCACCCTAGTACATGTACTAAGCAGTGATAAAAGTGGAGAAGTGAGCCAGTGGAGAAGTTGCCCATAGCAACCAATCAGCTGCTCTGTATACTTTTATAGTATGCAAATTATAAATGTTATGTCAATGCTGATTGGTTGCCACGGGCAATTTCTCCACTGGCTCACTTCTCCACTTTTATCACTGCTTAGTACATGTCCCCCATAGTCACAAAAGCCGGACATCCTACAAAGTCAGCCAATGTAGTAGCAGCCAAGTACATGAAAACTCTGCGCTTTCTCCTCTAGAGTAGAGCGGCCGGGAAAAAGTTGATTACAGATGTTTTTACCTATGATAAGTAGAGATGAGCGGGTTCGGTTCCTCGGAATCCGAACCCGCCCGAACTTCAGTTTTTTTTACACGGGTCCGAGCGACTCGGATCTTCCCGCCTTGCTCGGTTAACCCGAGCGCGCCCGAACGTCATTATCACGCTGTCGGATTCTCGCGAGGCTCGGATTCTATCGCGAGACTCGGATTCTATATAAGGAGCCGCGCGTCGCCGCCATTTTTCACACGTGCATTGAGATTCATAGGGAGAGGACGTGGCTGGCGTCCTCTCCGTTTATAGAGATTCGAGAAGAGAGTGAGACAGAGAGAGACATAGTAGTAATTTTGGGGAGCATTAGGAGGAGTACTACTACTACTAGTACTTGCTGAAGTGATAGAGAGAGATAGTGTGACTGTATTATCTGACTTGTGGGGGAGACACTGACAGTGGGGAGCAGTTAGAGTCTGAGAGCAGGACTCAGGACTCAGGAGTACATATAACGTACAGTGCACACTTTTGCTGCCAGAGTGCCAGCCACACTGCCATTGTTTGTGACCACACTGACCACCAGTATAATATATATTGTGATTGTCTGCTTAGGACTCAGGAGTACTACTTGCAAGTTGCTGATAGTGTGACCAGTGACCTGACCACCAGTTTAATAATCACCACCAGTTTATGAGTTTAATATATATATATATATATATATATAATTGTATATAATATATATATAATATTGTATACCACCTAGCACCTACCCGTGTTTTTTTTTTTTTCTTTCTTCTTTATACATACTACTATAGTAGCTTACTGTAGCAGTCTGCGGTGCTGCTGAGCTGACAGTGTCCAGCAGGTCCGTCATCAGTCATTACATAATAAATATATAATATATACCTGTCCGGCTGCAGTACTAGTGATATTATATATACATATATATTGATTTCATCTCATTATCATCCAGTCTATATTATCAGCAGACACAGTACGTTAGTCCACGGCTGTAGCTACCTCTGTGTCGGCACTCGGCAGTCCATCCATAATTGTATACCACCTACCCGTGGTTGTTTTTTTTTTCTTTCTTCTTTATACATACTACTATAGTAGCTTACTGTAGCAGTCTGCGGTGCTGCTGAGCTGACAGTGTCCAGCAGGTCCGTCATCAGTCATTACATAATAAATATATAATATATACCTGTCCGGCTGCAGTACTAGTGATATTATATATACATATATATTGATTTCATCTCATTATCATCCAGTCTATATTATCAGCAGACACAGTATGTTAGTCCACGGCTGTAGCTACCTCTGTGTCGGCACTCGGCAGTCCATCCATAATTGTATACCACCTACCCGTGGTTGTTTTTTTTTTTCTTCTTCTTTATACATACTACTATAGTAGCTTACTGTAGCAGTCTGCGGTGCTGCTGAGCTGACAGTGTCCAGCAGGTCCGTCATCAGTCATTACATAATAAATATATAATATATACCTGTCCGGCTGCAGTACTAGTGATATTATACATACATATATATTGATTTCATCTCATTATCATCCAGTCTATATTATCAGCAGACACAGTACGTTAGTCCACGGCTGTAGCTACCTCTGTGTCGGCACTCGGCAGTCCATCCATAATTGTATACCACCTACCCGTGGTTTTTTCTTTTTTTCTTTCTTCTTTATACATACTACTATAGTAGCTTACTGTAGCAGTCTGCGGTGCTGCTGAGCTGACAGTGTCCAGCAGGTCCGTCATCAGTCATTACATAATAAATATATAATATATACCTGTCCGGCTGCAGTACTAGTGATATTATATATACATATATATTGATTTCATCTCATTATCATCCAGTCTATATTATCAGCAGACACAGTACGTTAGTCCACGGCTGTAGCTACCTCTGTGTCGGCACTCGGCAGTCCATCCATAATTGTATACCACCTACCCGTGTTTTTTTTTTCTTTCTTCTTTATACATACTACTATAGTAGCTTACTGTAGCAGTCTGCGGTGCTGCTGAGCTGACAGTGTCCAGCAGGTCCGTCATCAGTCATTACATAATAAATATATATTATATACCTGTCCGGCTGCAGTACTAGTGATATTATATATACATATATATTGATTTCATCTCATTATCATCCAGTCTATATTATCAGCAGACACAGTACGTTAGTCCACGGCTGTAGCTACCTCTGTGTCGGCACTCGGCAGTCCATCCATAATTGTATACCACCTACCCGTAGTTGTTTTTTTTTTCTTTCTTCTTTATACATACTACTATAGTAGCTTACTGTAGCAGTCTGCGGTGCTGCTGAGCTGACAGTGTCCAGCAGGTCCGTCATCAGTCATTACATAATAAATATATAATATATACCTGTCCGGCTGCAGTACTAGTGATATTATATATACATATATATTGATTTCATCTCATTATCATCCAGTCTATATTATCAGCAGACACAGTACGTTAGTCCACGGCTGTAGCTACCTCTGTGTCGGCACTCGGCAGTCCATCCATAATTGTATACCACCTACCCGTGGTTGTTTTTTTTTTCTTTCTTCTTTATACATACTACTATAGTAGCTTACTGTAGCAGTCTGCGGTGCTGCTGAGCTGACAGTGTCCAGCAGGTCCGTCATCAGTCATTACATAATAAATATATAATATATACATGTCCGGCTGCAGTACTAGTGATATTATATATACATATATATTGATTTCATCTCATTATCATCCAGTCTATATTATCAGCAGACACAGTACGTTAGTCCACGGCTGTAGCTACCTCTGTGTCGGCACTCGGCAGTCCATCCATAATTGTATACCACCTACCCGTGGTTGTTTTTTTTTTCTTTCTTCTTTATACATACTACTATAGTAGCTTACTGTAGCAGTCTGCGGTGCTGCTGAGCTGACAGTGTCCAGCAGGTCCGTCATCAGTCATTACATAATAAATATATAATATATACCTGTCCGGCTGCAGTACTAGTGATATTATATATACATATATATTGATTTCATCTCATTATCATCCAGTCTATATTATCTGCAGACACAGTACGTTAGTCCACGGCTGTAGCTACCTCTGTGTCGGCACTCGGCAGTCCATCCATAATTGTATACCACCTACCCGTGTTTTTTTTTTTTTCTTTCTTCTTTATACATACTACTATAGTAGCTTACTTTAGCAGTCTGCGGTGCTGCTGAGCTGACAGTGTCCAGCAGGTCCGTCATCAGTCATTACATAATAAATATATAATATATACCTGTCCGGCTGCAGTACTAGTGATATTATATATACATATATATTGATTTCATCTCATTATCATCCAGTCTATATTATCAGCAGACACAGTACGTTAGTCCACGGCTGTAGCTACCTCTGTGTCGGCACTCGGCAGTCCATCCATAATTGTATACCACCTACCCATGGTTGTTTTTTTTTTCTTTCTTCTTTATACATACTACTATAGTAGCTTACTGTAGCAGTCTGCGGTGCTGCTGAGCTGACAGTGTCCAGCAGGTCCGTCATCAGTCATTACATAATAAATATATAATATATACCTGTCCGGCTGCAGTACTAGTGATATTATATATACATATATATTGATTTCATCTCATTATCATCCAGTCTATATTATCAGCAGACACAGTACGTTAGTCCACGGCTGTAGCTACCTCTGTGTCGGCACTCGGCAGTCCATCCATAATTGTATACCACCTACCCGTGGTTTTTTTTTTCCTTTCTTCTTTATACATACTACTATAGTAGCTTACTGTAGCAGTCTGCGGTGCTGCTGAGCTGACAGTGTCCAGCAGGTCCGTCATCAGTCATTACATAATAAATAAATAATATATACCTGTCCGGCTGCAGTACTAGTGATATTATATATACATATATATTGATTTCATCTCATTATCATCCAGTCTATATTATCAGCAGACACAGTACGTTAGTCCACGGCTGTAGCTACCTCTGTGTCGGCACTCGGCAGTCCATCCATAATTGTATACCACCTACCCGTGGTGGTTTTTTTTTTCTTTCTTCTTTATACATACTACTATAGTAGCTAACTGTAGCAGTCTGCGGTGCTGCTGAGCTGACAGTGTCCAGCAGGTCCGTCATCAGTCATTACATAATAAATATATATTATATACCTGTCCGGCTGCAGTACTAGTGATATTATATATACATATATATTGATTTCATCTCATTATCATCCAGTCTATATTATCAGCAGACACAGTACGTTAGTCCACGGCTGTAGCTACCTCTGTGTCGGCACTCGGCAGTCCATCCATAATTGTATACCACCTACCCGTAGTTGTTTTTTTTTTCTTTCTTCTTTATACATACTACTATAGTAGCTTACTGTAGCAGTCTGCGGTGCTGCTGAGCTGACAGTGTCCAGCAGGTCCGTCATCAGTCATTACATAATAAATATATAATATATACCTGTCCGGCTGCAGTACTAGTGATATTATATATACATATATATTGATTTCATCTCATTATCATCCAGTCTATATTATCAGCAGACACAGTACGTTAGTCCACGGCTGTAGCTACCTCTGTGTCGGCACTCGGCAGTCCATCCATAATTGTATACCACCTACCCGTGGTTGTTTTTTTTTTCTTTCTTCTTTATACATACTACTATAGTAGCTTACTGTAGCAGTCTGCGGTGCTGCTGAGCTGACAGTGTCCAGCAGGTCCGTCATCAGTCATTACATAATAAATATATAATATATACATGTCCGGCTGCAGTACTAGTGATATTATATATACATATATATTGATTTCATCTCATTATCATCCAGTCTATATTATCAGCAGACACAGTACGTTAGTCCACGGCTGTAGCTACCTCTGTGTCGGCACTCGGCAGTCCATCCATAATTGTATACCACCTACCCGTGGTTGTTTTTTTTTTCTTTCTTCTTTATACATACTACTATAGTAGCTTACTGTAGCAGTCTGCGGTGCTGCTGAGCTGACAGTGTCCAGCAGGTCCGTCATCAGTCATTACATAATAAATATATAATATATACCTGTCCGGCTGCAGTACTAGTGATATTATATATACATATATATTGATTTCATCTCATTATCATCCAGTCTATATTATCTGCAGACACAGTACGTTAGTCCACGGCTGTAGCTACCTCTGTGTCGGCACTCGGCAGTCCATCCATAATTGTATACCACCTACCCGTGTTTTTTTTTTTTTCTTTCTTCTTTATACATACTACTATAGTAGCTTACTTTAGCAGTCTGCGGTGCTGCTGAGCTGACAGTGTCCAGCAGGTCCGTCATCAGTCATTACATAATAAATATATAATATATACCTGTCCGGCTGCAGTACTAGTGATATTATATATACATATATATTGATTTCATCTCATTATCATCCAGTCTATATTATCAGCAGACACAGTACGTTAGTCCACGGCTGTAGCTACCTCTGTGTCGGCACTCGGCAGTCCATCCATAATTGTATACCACCTACCCATGGTTGTTTTTTTTTTCTTTCTTCTTTATACATACTACTATAGTAGCTTACTGTAGCAGTCTGCGGTGCTGCTGAGCTGACAGTGTCCAGCAGGTCCGTCATCAGTCATTACATAATAAATATATAATATATACCTGTCCGGCTGCAGTACTAGTGATATTATATATACATATATATTGATTTCATCTCATTATCATCCAGTCTATATTATCAGCAGACACAGTACGTTAGTCCACGGCTGTAGCTACCTCTGTGTCGGCACTCGGCAGTCCATCCATAATTGTATACCACCTACCCGTGGTTTTTTTTTTCCTTTCTTCTTTATACATACTACTATAGTAGCTTACTGTAGCAGTCTGCGGTGCTGCTGAGCTGACAGTGTCCAGCAGGTCCGTCATCAGTCATTACATAATAAATAAATAATATATACCTGTCCGGCTGCAGTACTAGTGATATTATATATACATATATATTGATTTCATCTCATTATCATCCAGTCTATATTATCAGCAGACACAGTACGTTAGTCCACGGCTGTAGCTACCTCTGTGTCGGCACTCGGCAGTCCATCCATAATTGTATACCACCTACCCGTGTTTTTTTCTTTTTCTTTCTTCTTTATACATACTACTATAGTAGCTTACTGTAGCAGTCTGCGGTGCTGCTGAGCTGACAGTGTCCAGCAGGTCCGTCATCAGTCATTACATAATAAATATATAATATATACCTGTCCGGCTGCAGTACTAGTGATATTATATATACATATATATTGATTTCATCTCATTATCATCCAGTCTATATTATCAGCAGACACAGTACGTTAGTCCACGGCTGTAGCTACCTCTGTGTCGGCACTCGGCAGTCCATCCATATTTGTATACCACCTACCCGTAGTTGTTTTTTTTTTCTTTCTTCTTTATACATACTACTATAGTAGCTTACTGTAGCAGTCTGCGGTGCTGCTGAGCTGACAGTGTCCAGCAGGTCCGTCATCAGTCATTACATAATAAATATATAATATATACCTGTCCGGCTGCAGTACTAGTGATATTATATATACATATATATTGATTTCATCTCATTATCATCCAGTCTATATTATCAGCAGACACAGTACGTTAGTCCACGGCTGTAGCTACCTCTGTGTCGGCACTCGGCAGTCCATCCATAATTGTATACCACCTACCCGTGGTGGTTTTTTTTTTCTTTCTTCTTTATACATACTACTATAGTAGCTAACTGTAGCAGTCTGCGGTGCTGCTGAGCTGACAGTGTCCAGCAGGTCCTTCATCAGTCATTACATAATAAATATATAATATATACCTGTCCGGCTGCAGTACTAGTGATATTATATATACATATATATTGATTTCATCTCATTATCATCCAGTCTATATTATCAGCAGACACAGTACGTTAGTCCACGGCTGTAGCTACCTCTGTGTCGGCACTCGGCAGTCCATCCATAATTGTATACCACCTACCCGTGGTTGTTTTTTTTTTCTTTCTTCTTTATACATACTACTATAGTAGCTTACTGTAGCAGTCTGCGGTGCTGCTGAGCTGACAGTGTCCAGCAGGTCCGTCATCAGTCATTACATAATAAATATATAATATATACCTGTCCGGCTGCAGTACTAGTGATATTATATATACATATATATTGATTTCATCTCATTATCATCCAGTCTATATTAGCAGCAGACACAGTACGGTAGTCCACGGCTGTAGCTACCTCTGTGTCGGCACTCGGCAGTCCATCCATAAGTATACTAGTATCCATCCATCTCCATTGTTTACCTGAGGTGCCTTTTAGTTGTGCCTATTAAAATATGGAGAACAAAAATTTTGAGGTTCCAAAATTAGGGAAAGATCAAGATCCACTTCCACCTCGTGCTGAAGCTGCTGCCACTAGTCATGGCCGAGACGATTAAATGCCAGCAACGTCGTCTGCCAAGGCCGATGCCCAATGTCATAGTACAGAGCATGTAAAATCCAAAACACCAAATATCAGTAAAAAAGGGACTCCAAAACCTAAAATAAAATTGTCGGAGGAGAAGCGTAAACTTGCCAATATGCCATTTACCACACGGAGTGGCAAGGAACGGCTGAGGCCCTGGCCTATGTTCATGGCTAGTGGTTCAGCTTCACATGAGGATGGAAGCACTCAGCCTCTCGCTAGAAAAATGAAAAGACTCAAGCTGGCAAAAGCACCGCAAAGAACTGTGCGTTCTTCGAAATCCCAAATCCACAAGGAGAGTCCAATTGTGTCGGTTGCGATGCCTGACCTTCCCAACACTGGACGTGAAGAGCATGCGCCTTCCACCATTTGCACGCCCCCTGCAAGTGCTGGAAGGAGCACCCACAGTCCAGTTCCTGATAGTCAGATTGAAGATGTCAGTGTTGAAGTACACCACGATGAGGAGGATATGGGTGTTGCTGGCGCTGGGGAGGAAATTGACCAGGAGGATTCTGATGGTGAGGTGGTTTGTTTAAGTCAGGCACCCGGGGAGACACCTGTTGTCCGTGGGAGGAATATGGCCATTGACATGCCTGGTGAAAATACCAAAAAAATCAGCTCTTCGGTGTGGAAGTATTTCAACAGAAATGCGGACAACAGGTGTCAAGCTGTGTGTTGCCTTTGACAAGCTGTAATAAGTAGGGGTAAGGACGTTAACCACCTCGGAACATCCTCCCTTATACGTCACCTGCAGCGCATTCATAATAAGTCAGTGACAAGTTCAAAAACTTTGGGTGACAGCGGAAGCAGTCCACTGACCAGTAAATCCCTTCCTCTTGTAACCAAGCTCACGCAAACCACCCCACCAACTCCCTCAGTGTCAATTTCCTCCTTACCCAGGAATGCCAATAGTCCTGCAGGCCATGTCACTGGCAATTCTGACGAGTCCTCTCCTGCCTGGGATTCCTCCGATGCATCCTTGCGTGTAATGCCTACTGCTGCTGGCGCTGCTGTTGTTGCTGCTGGGAGTCGATCGTCATCCCAGAGGGGAAGTCGTAAGCCCACTTGTACTACTTCCAGTAAGCAATTGACTGTCCAACAGTCCTTTGCGAGGAAGATGAAATATCACAGCAGTCATCCTGCAGCAAAGCGGATAACTGAGGCCTTGACAACTATGTTGGTGTTAGACGTGCGTCCGGTATCCGCCGTTAGTTCACAGGGAACTAGACAATTTCTTGAGGTAGTGTGCCCCTGTTACCAAATACCATCTAGGTTCCACTTCTCTAGGCAGGCGATACCGAGAATGTACACGGACGTCAGAAAAAGACTCACCAGTGTCCTAAAAAATGCAGTTGTACCCAATGTCCACTTAACCACGGACATGTGGACAAGTGGAGCAGGGCAGGGTCAGGACTATATGACTGTGACAGCCCACTGGGTAGATGTATGGACTCCCGCCGCAAGAACAGCAGCGGCGGCACCAGTAGCAGCATCTCGCAAACGCCAACTCTTTCCTAGGCAGGCTACGCTTTGTATCACCGCTTTCCAGAATACGCACACAGCTGAAAACCTCTTACGGCAACTGAGGAAGATCATCGCGGAATGGCTTACCCCAATTGGACTCTCCTGTGGATTTGTGGCATCGGACAACGCCAGCAATATTGTGTGTGCATTAAATATGGGCAAATTCCAGCACGTCCCATGTTTTGCACATACCTTGAATTTGGTGGTGCAGAATTTTTAAAAAAACGACAGGGGTGTGCAAGAGATGCTGTCGGTGGCCAGAAGAATTGCGGGACACTTTCGGCGTACAGGCACCACGTACAGAAGACTGGAGCACCACCAAAAACAACTGAACCTGCCCTGCCATCATCTGAAGCAAGAAGTGGTAACGAGGTGGAATTCAACCCTCTATATGCTTCAGAGGTTGGAGGAGCAGCAAAAGGCCATTCAAGCCTATACAATTCAGCACGATATAGGAGGTGGAATGCACCTGTCTCAAGCGCAGTGGAGAATGATTTCAACATTGTGCAAGGTTCTGATGCCCTTTGAACTTGCCACACGTGAAGTCAGTTCAGACACTGCCAGCCTGAGTCAGGTCATTCCCCTCATCAGGCTTTTGCAGAAGAAACTGGAGACATTGAAGGAGGAGCTAACACAGAGCGATTCCGCTAGGCATGTGGGACTTGTGGATGGAGCCCTTAATTCGCTTAACAAGGATTCACGGGTGGTCAATCTGTTGAAATCAGAGCACTACATTTTGGCCACCATGCTCGATCCTAGATTTAAAGCCTACCTTGGATCTCTCTTTCCGGCAGACACAAGTCTGCTGGGGTTCAAAGACCTGCTGGTGAGAAAATTGTCAAGTCAAGCGGAACACGACCTGTCAACATCTCCTCCTTCACATTCTCCCGCAACTGGGGGTGCGAGGAAAAGGCTCAGAATTCCGAGCCCACCCGCTGGCGGTGATGCAGGGCAGTCTGGAGCGACTGCTGATGCTGACATCTGGTCCGGACTGAAGGACCTGACAACGATTACGGACATGTCGTCTACTGTCACTGCATATGATTCTCTCACCATTGAAAGAATGGTGGAGGATTATATGAGTGACCGCATCCAAGTAGGCACGTCACACAGTCCGTACTTATACTGGCAGGAAAAAGAGGCAATTTGGAGGCCCTTGCACAAACTGGCTTTATTCTACCTAAGTTGCCCTCCCACAAGTGTGTACTCCGAAAGAGTGTTTAGTGCCGCCGCTCACCTTGTCAGCAATCGGCGTACGAGGTTACATCCAGAAAATGTGGAGAAGATGATGTTCATTAAAATGAATTATAATCAATTCCTCCGTGGAGACATTGACCAGCAGCAATTGCCTCCACAAAGTACACAGGGAGCTGAGATGGTGGATTCCAGTGGGGACGAATTGATAATCTGTGAGGAGGGGGATGTACACGGTGATATATCGGAGGATGATGATGAGGTGGACATCTTGCCTCTGTAGAGCCAGTTTGTGCAAGGAGAGATTAATTGCTTCTTTTTTGGTGGGGGTCCAAACCAACCCATCATTTCAGTCACAGTCGTGTGGCAGACCCTGTCACTGAAATGATGGGTTGGTTAAAGTGTGCATGTCCTGTTTATACAACATAAGGGTGGGTGGGAGGGCCCAAGGACAATTCCATCTTGCACCTCTTTTTTCTTTAATTTTTCTTTGCGTCATGTGCTGTTTGGGGAGTATTTTTTGGAAGGGCCATCCTGCGTGACACTGCAGTGCCACTCCTAGATGGGCCCGGTGTTTGTGTCGGCCACTAGGGTCGCTTATCTTACTCACACAGCTACCTCATTGCGCCTCTTTTTTTCTTTGCGTCATGTGCTGTTTGGGGAGGGTTTTTTGGAAGGGACATCCTGCGTGACACTGCAGTGCCACTCCTAGATGGGCCCGGTGTTTGTGTCGGCCACTAGGGTCGCTTATCTTACTCACACAGCTACCTCATTGCGCCTCTTTTTTTCTTTGCGTCATGTGCTGTTTGGGGAGGGTTTTTTGTAAGGGACATCCTGCGTGACACTGCAGTGCCACTCCTAGATGGGCCCGGTGTTTGTGTCGGCCACTAGGGTCGCTTATCTTACTCACACAGCTACCTCATTGCGCCTCTTTTTTTCTTTGCGTCATGTGCTGTTTGGGGAGGGTTTTTTGTAAGGGACATCCTGCGTGACACTGCAGTGCCACTCCTAGATGGGCCCGGTGTTTGTGTCGGCCACTAGGGTCGCTTATCTTACTCACACAGCTACCTCATTGCGCCTCTTTTTTTCTTTGCGTCATGTGCTGTTTGGGGAGGGTTTTTTGGAAGGGACATCCTGCGTGACACTGCAGTGCCACTCCTAGATGGGCCCGGTGTTTGTGTCGGCCACTAGGGTCGCTTATCTTACACAGCTACCTCATTGCGCCTCTTTTTTTCTTTGCGTCATGTGCTGTTTGGGGAGGGTTTTTTGTAAGGGACATCCTGCGTGACACTGCAGTGCCACTCCTAGATGGGCCCGGTGTTTGTGTCGGCCACTAGGGTCGCTTATCTTACTCACACAGCTACCTCATTGCGCCTCTTTTTTTCTTTGCGTCATGTGCTGTTTGGGGAGGGTTTTTTGGAAGGGACATCCTGCGTGACACTGCAGTGCCACTCCTAGATGGGCCCGGTGTTTGTGTCGGCCACTAGGGTCGCTTATCTTACTCACACAGCTACCTCATTGCGCCTCTTTTTTTCTTTGCATCATGTGCTGTTTGGGGAGGGTTTTTTGGAAGGGCCATCCTGCGTGACACTGCAGTGCCACTCCTAGATGGGCCAGGTGTTTGTGTCGGCCACTAGGGTCGCTTATCTTACTCACACAGCTACCTCATTGCGCCTCTTTTTTTCTTTGCGTCATGTGCTGTTTGGGGAGGGTTTTTTGGAAGGGCCATCCTGCGTGACACTGCAGTGCCACTCCTAGATGGGCCAGGTGTTTGTGTCGGCCACTAGGGTCGCTTAGCTTAGTCATCCAGCGACCTCGGTGCAAATTTTAGGACTAAAAATAATATTGTGAGGTGTGAGGTATTCAGAATAGACTGAAAATGAGTGGAAATTATGGTTTTTGAGGTTAATAATACTTTGGGATCAAAATGACCCCCAAATTCTATGATTTAAGCTGTTTTTTAGGGTTTTTTGAAAAAAACACCCGAATCCAAAACACACCCGAATCCGACAAAAAAAATTCGGTGAGGTTTTGCCAAAACGCGGTCGAACCCAAAACACGGCCGCGGAACCGAACCCAAAACCAAAACACAAAACCCGAAAAATTTCAAGTGCACATCTCTAATGTTAAGTATACAACTCGGCCGATGTATTGGAGTCCGAGTTTAAAAGTCGGACACAAAACAGCTCTACAAAGTCTCACAAAATTAGAGCTGGGTTTTTTTTGTGGCCGAGTTGGATATGAAAATGTTGAAAATCAATTAGAAGTATACTTTTACAGCACATTCGCAATAAATAAACAATTTTCAATACATTTTAACACTTAAAAATAAACAAACAAAAAACTTTGATCTCTCAAAATAGTCCCTGTAGTTTACATGTCATTTTTCCATATATGCCCCGGAAAATGCGTCTTCCAGGACACACAAGCGGGTTATGCTGATTTAAATGATATGCGGCATGGCTATATTCTGTGTGTAATTGCGACTGTATCAGCATACCAAATTATGGGCCTAATTCAGATCTGATCGCAGCAGGAAATTTGTTAGCTAATGGGCAAAACCATGTGCACTGCGGGGGGGGGGGGGGGGCAGATATAACGTGCAGAGTGAGCTAGATTTGGGTGGGTTATTTTGTTTCTGTGCAGTGTAAATACTGGCTGCTTTATTTTTACACTGCAATTAAGATTTCAGTTTGAAAAAAATCACACCCAAATCTAACTCTCTCTGCACGTTATATCTGCCCCCCCCCCCCCCCCCCCCCCTCTACAGTGCGTATCGTTTTGCCCAACTGCTAACAAATTTACTGCTGCGATCAGGTCTGAATTACCCCCCTTCTGCACTGCAGGGGAGGCAGATATAACATGTGCAGAGAGAGTTAGATTTGGGTGGGGTGTGTTCAAACTGAAATCTAAATTGCAGTGTAAAAAAATGAAGCAGCCGGTATTTACCCTTCACAGAAACAAAATAACCCACCCAAATCTAACTCTCTCTACAAATGTTATATCTGCCCCCCTGCAGTGCACATGGGAGGTCATTCCGAGTTGTTCGCTCGGTAAAAATCTTTGCATCGCAGCGATTTTCCGCTTAATGCGCATGCGCAATGTCCGCACTGCGACTGCGCCAAGTAAATTTGCTATGCACTTAGTAATTTTACTCACGGCTTTTTCATCGGTCTGGCGATCGTAATGTGATTGACAGGAAATGGGTGTTACTGGGCGGAAACAGGCCGTTTTATGGGCGTGTGGGAAAAAACGCTACCGTTTCCGGAAAAAACGCAGGAGTGGCCGGAGAAACGGAGGAGTGTCCACTGTCTGGGCGAACGCTGGGAGTGTTTGTGACGTCAAACCAGGATCGACAAGCACTGAACTGATCGCAGATGCCGAGTAAGTCTGGAGCTACTCAGAAACTGCTACGAGGTGTGTAATCGCAATATTGCGAATACATCGGTCGCAATTTTAAGATGCTAAGATTCACTCCCAGTAGGCGGCGGCTTAGCATGAGCAAATCTGCTAAAATCCGCTTGCGAGCGAACAACTCGGAATGACCTCCATGGTTTTGCCCATTAGCTAACAAATTTGCTGCTGTTATCAGATCTGAATTAGACCCTATGTTACAGTGTTTCTGCTCCCCTGCAGTGCACATGGTTTTGCCCATTAGCTAACAAATTTGCAGCTGTTATCAGATCTGAATTAGACCCTATGTTACAGTGTTTGGCAGGAAAACACTATACCATATAATTTTGGGCGGGATGTAATGAAGTCCGAGTCCAGCGGCTGTGCGGGATGCCGGCCGAATGCTGTTTTGTAAAGGGGCAATCAATTACAAGGCTAAACCATGTCTTGTAAATGATTGCCCCTTTAAAAAAAATCTGAGTATTAGTTCATACTAAGCACCACAAGTGCTGCCTGCAGTTCTGTGATTTGTCTTTAGTGTATTCAGCACGGGCAGCCAAACTATGGCTCAGGGTCCAAACGTGGCCTGCCCCCTGCTAGAGTGTGATTCCCACCCACCCTGACCCCCCTCATCCTGGATTTCTCTGGTGTCCACACAGACTTGCAAAGGTGCCTGGAGCTGCGGAGGTAGTTTAATTTTTTTGTGGCAGATTTGGTGACATTGCTGGGCATCCTTTGCAGTTGCACATGACTGCAGGTAAACGCAAGGACCTATTGAATTGGCAGCTGCAGCATCAGACAGGTAGGCTCCAGAGACAGAACTTGGACACAGACTATGGGGTCTATTCATGAAGTAGTGAAAAGGGTGGAGAAGTGAGCCAGTGGAGAAGTTGTCCATGGCAACCAATCAGCATTGAAGTCACATTTATAATTTGCATACCATACAATTGTACGGAGCAATTGGGAAACTTCTCCATATGCTCACTTCTCCACTCTTTTCACTGCTTCATGAATAAACCCCATGAGAGGTAAGTAACACAAGGCACATAGCTGTATAGTGTATTAATAAAAAATAACATACAGTACATAAAATGGGTGTAGTATGGTATGCCGGCGGTCGGGCTCCCGACGACCAGCATACTGGTGCCAGAATCCTGACCGCCGGCATACCGACAGCTGGGTGAGCGCAAATGAGTCCCTTGCAGGCACGGTGGTGCGCTACATGCGCCACGCTATCTATTCTCCCTCCAGGGGGGTCGTGGACCCCCAAGAGGGAGAAGAACTGTCGGTATGCTAGCGGTCGGGATGCTGGTCGCCGGGAGCCCGACCGCCAGCAAAAGTGAAGACCACCCCATAAAACATATAATGTTTTTTTTTATTTATTATTTAAAAATGTATACCTTGACTTAAGTATGTTCTTTAGCAATACATTGTCTGTTTAAATTTCACTCTATTTATAATCTGTACAGGTTTCACTGGAAATTCTTTAATGATGCTGTGAATTATAGGATTATAGTCAATTATCCAAATGTGTAATTATTTAATCACATGGAAATATAATAGGAAAATCCTATTTACCTACAATGGGTCTGTTTGTGAGTTGGGAACAAAGCAAATACTAGCAAGTCACTATGCACCTGAAACAAACTATGGGCCTAATTAATGTTTGTATGCAATGGCCGATGTTAGCACAACAAAGCGATTATCATCAGACTGCGCATGGGCTGCAATCGCAATGCGCATGCAATCGCAATGCGCATGGGCTGCAATCGCAATGCGCATGCAATGCAATGCGCATGGGCTGCAATCGCAATGCGCATGGGCTGCAATCGCCTTAAGCTTTTCGGACAATCGTCCTTCATCAGAGGCATGGTGGCTGACTGCACTGTTTCTCCTTAAATACACTTTCCTAATACATAATCCTAAACAGGTGAAGCAAAATTTCCCGCCGTGTGTACTCCCGCTCTTCCGCCGGCGGAAGTGACGTTGGCGGCCTCCACGCCGGAACCGGAAGTCCACGTCATGAATTCCAGATGTGTTCCAAGGATCCAAATTCCACAGTGCTCCACAGAGGTATCAATATGTTCATATGGAGATTTTGTAATAAAAATAAAGTGCATCGTGCCAACGCATGACGTGGACTTCCGGTTTCAGTCAGCCACCATGCCTCTGATGAAGGACGATTGTCCGAAAAGCTTAAGGCGTGGTGACTGACTGATTCAAGGACAAATCGTGGTGGTCGTGGATGCCCTATGTTTGCTCAGCAGTTCCGGAGCTCTGATCTACAGTCCCTTATCAGATCTGGGAGGGTAATTTCGCTTCTGCCTGCAAGAATGTCCAACCCACAATAGTGGTTACATGCTGTTTTATTGTTTATCCTTGTGAGTGTACTGTAATAAATTTGTGGTTTGTTTTTATCCGGCTGTGTTGCACTATGTTTTTCTCTTTCCTCGAGATATTGGAAAATTAAGTTACTTATTGACCATTTGTCAGACCTATATGTGGTGGTCACGGAAAAGTGAATCTGGTGCAGATAAAAGAGTTGAGATTGAATATCAGCCGTGCTCTGCTTGGAATTCTAAAAAGACTATATAGTGAAGACTCTCTATACCTTCATGTACGGAACTTTTGTTTATGATTTTTATCCCTTGATGAACATTTTTTTGCGCTAGTTGGTATCTCTTTTTTTTGTTGTTTATATGTGCCTCCATAGACCAGTGAAGGGTCTAATTGGAATACCATAGCTGCATTGAAATTTGTTGGCGCCATTGCAAATCTATTTTTTCTATAAGCTTTAGGCATGTGCTTATGGGCGGCAGGACTTGACGGGGCAACCCGCTGTGGCTGCCTGTGAGAAAAATGAAGGCTCCCCCATCCTGCAAAGATAGCAAACGCATTTCTCACCAGCACCACCAGCTACTGTCCTGTTTGAGGCTCCGAACGGTTGACCCTCCAGCTGCGGCTGCCCGCACCCCTGCCTGCCGCTTCTGCCCGCACCCCCGCCCGCAGCTTCTGCCCGCACCCCCACCCGATGCAACTGTCCACCGCCTCTGTTGAGCTCTTGTCCGGTAATGGAGCTCCACTCACCTCTGATCTTTTCTTGGATGCCGGAGTACCTGCCCACCTGCTGCCTCCCTGGTCTCCATCCCTCTGGTGGCATCTCCGGTCGGATTCCTCCAGGGTGAACATAGTGAGCTTCGAGTCCTGGCCGATCCGGACCTGGTCTGCTAAAAGACTGCAGTTACAGAGCAGACTGCGTGCGGGCCCCCTGCTTCACTGGGACTTCTTCTGCAGCCATAAAGGTGCCCTTATAATGCAAGCTGTATATATATATA